>NW_028142023.1:155000-372783 GCF_055691185.1 Crinia signifera | reverse complement strand
TGATACTGGTGCTTGGGTTTCTGGTGGTCATTGCAATATTAGGGACATCTCAATGCTCACAATTCTGACACTTGCTAGGTTAGCCTTCTAACTTTCAACATCGAGCCCCTAACTCTAACACTGAACATACCTGCAGCCTATCCTTAATTCTTTTCCTTCCAATGCCTAACCCCAAAACCTCTTAGTATCTTACCATGACCCTTCCTATCTGCAGCATAACCTTAAACATACTCCTATAGTTCCAAACTCTTAACCTCCCTTCTTAGTGCCTAACCATTACCCCACCCCCTGCCATTGAACCATAACATCCCCTACACATAGGACAGAGTTCCAAAATCAGTCGTTTTACCAGTGTTTGGGATTCTGCTATCAGTTTCCTGACTTGCAGCTTCCCGAATGCCAGGATGCCCAATGCATCCAATTGTAATCACTTCAAGTTAATTTTTATGTCTCTACAGTCTTTAGAAATATTTTTGAAAAGTATCTAGTAGATATGATAAACTTTTTTGAACTCTGTTGTTGAATTGTCCCAGCAACTATCATACACCAGATAGAATTTGAACTTTAAGAGAAAATAACTGATTTTGTTTTTGGAAAATAATTATGGCAGCAGTGGGATTTGAACCCACGCCTCCGAAGAGACTGGAGCCTAAATCCAGCGCCTTAGACCACTCGGCCATGCTACCACACATAAAGGTAGCTCATAGTTTCTCACAGTCTGGAATCTAGAACTAGAATTACAGAAAATGTTGTTGTTGTAGTAAAGAAATACGTAAAAATCTGTTTTATGTTAAGCATTTTAGATGCTCTTAACATAAGTGAGAAAAGATTTTTTTTTAAAGAATATTGGTTGCCATGCAATCTAGATGAGAAATGGTTCATTTTTAATTAATTTGCATTTTAGTCGAGTTTACCACTTTGAAACCAATCACTGACATTTTCTTTGAAAAATTTATATGGCAGCTTTGGGAAGTTAGCAAAGAAAGAAATTAGCTGTTATAACAATGTGATGATGAACACTTATTTTTTTATTGAATTGCATTATTGTGGAAAGAACAATGAAAACATCAACCTCTAACAATATATATCAATAATAAATATGGCAGCAGTGGGATTTGAACCCACGCCTCTGAAAAGACTGGAGCCTTAATCCAGCGCCTTAGACCGCTCGGCCATGCTACCTCATGGGTGCAGTGTTTATGTGGCTCAAAGATCTATCAAATGATTATTTAAATGTGTTTTGTTCACTTTATATGAAGTAAAAAAACATATTGAGATTTATTAGAGCATTCACATATGGTTAGGGTTAGGTACGTGATACTGGTGCTTGGGTTTCTGGTGGTCATTGCAATATTAGGGACATCTCAATGCTCACAATTCTGACACTTGCTAGGTTAGCCTTCTAACTTTCAACATCGAGCCCCTAACTCTAACACTGAACATACCTGCAGCCTATCCTTAATTCTTTTCCTTCCAATGCCTAACCCCAAAACCTCTTAGTATCTTACCATGACCCTTCCTATCTGCAGCATAACCTTAAACATACTCCTATAGTTCCAAACTCTTAACCTCCATTCTTAGTGCCTAACCATTACCCCACCCCCTGCCATTGAACCATAACATCCCCTACACATAGGACAGAGTTCAAAAATCAGTCGTTTTACCAGTGTTTGGGATTCTGCTATCAGTTTCCTGACTTGCAGCTTCCCGAATGCCAGGATGCCCAATGCATCCAATTGTAATCACTTCAAGTTAATTTTTATGTCTCTACAGTCTTTAGAAATATTTTTGAAAAGTATCTAGTAGATATGATAAAAAATTTTGAACTCTGTTGTTGAATTGTCCCAGCAACTATCATACACCAGATTGAATTTGAACTTTAAGAGAAAATAACTGATTTTGTTTTTGGAGAATAATTATGGCAGCAGTGGGATTTGAACCCACGCCTCCGAAGAGACTGGAGCCTAAATCCAGCGCCTTAGACCGCTCGGCCACACTACCACACTTAAAGGTAACTCATAGTTTCTCACAGTCTGGAATCTAGAACTAGAATTACAGAAAATGTTGTTGTTGTAGTAAAGAAATACGTAAAAATCTGTTTTATGTTAAGCATTTTAGATGCTCTTAACATAAGTGAGAAAAGATTTTTTTTAAAGAATATTGGTTGCCATGCAATCTAGATGAGAAATGGTTAATTTTTAATTAATTTGCATTTTAGTCGAGTTTACCACTTTGAAACCAATCACTGACATTTTCTTTGAAAAATTTATATGGCAGCTTTGGGAAGTTATCAAAGAAAGAAATTAGCTGTTATAACAATGTGATGATGAACACTTATTTTTTAATTGAATTGCATTATTGTGGAAAGAACAATGAAAACATCAACCTCAAACAATATATATCAATAATAAATATGGCAGCAGTGGGATTTGAACCCACGCCTCCGAAGAGACTGGAGCCTTAATCCAGCGCCTTAGACCGCTCGGCCACGCTACCTCATGGGTACAGTGTTCATGTGGCTCAAAGATCTATCAAATGATTATTTAAATGTGTATTGTTCACTTTATATGAAGTAAAAAAAACATATTGATATTTATTAGAGCATTCACATATGGTTAGGATTAGGTACGTGATACTGGTGCTTGGGTTTCTGGTGGTCATTGCAATATTAGGGACATCTCAATGCTCACAATTCTGACACTTGCTAGGTTAGCCTTCTAACTTTCAACATCGAGCCCCTAACTCTAACACTGAACATACCTGCAGCCTATCCTTAATTCTTTTCCTTCCAATGCCTAACCCCAAAACCTCTTAGTATCTTACCATGACCCTTCCTATCTGCAGCATAACCTTAAACATACTCCTATAGTTCCAAACTCTTAACCTCCCTTCTTAGTGCCTAACCATTACCCCACCACCTGCCATTGAACCATAACATCCCCTACACATAGGACAGAGTTCCAAAATCAGTCGTTTTACCAGTGTTTGGGATTCTGCTATCAGTTTCCTGACTTGCAGCTTCCCAAATGCACTTGCTAGGTTAGCCTTCTAACTTTCAACATCGAGCCCCTAACTCTAACACTGAACATACCTGCAGCCTATCCTTAATTCTTTTCCTTCCAATGCCTAACCCCAAAACCTCTTAGTATCTTACCATGACCCTTCCTATCTGCAGCATAACCTTAAACATACTCCTACAGTTCCAAACTCTTAACCTCCCTTCTTAGTGCCTAACCATTACCCCACCCCCTGCCATTGAACCATAACATCCCCTACACATAGGACAGAGTTCCAAAATCAGTCGTTTTACCAGTGTTTGGGATTCTGCTATCAGTTTCCTGACTTGCAGCTTCCCGAATGCCAGGATGCCCAATGCATCCAATTGTAATCACTTCAAGTTAATTTTTATGTCTCTACAGTCTTTAGAAATATTTTTGAAAAGTATCTAGTAGATATGATAAACTTTTTTGAACTCTGTTGTTGAATTGTCCCAGCAACTATCATACACCAGATAGAATTTGAACTTTAAGAGAAAATAACTGATATTGTTTTTGGAAAATAATTATGGCAGCAGTGGGATTTGAACCCACGCCTCCAAAGAGACTGGAGCCTAAATCCAGCCCCTTAGACCGCTCTCGGCCATGCTACCACACTTAAAGGTATCTCATAGTTTCTCACAGTCTGGAATCTAGAACTAGAATTACAGAAAATGTTGTTGTTGTAGTAAAGAAATACGTAAAAATCTGTTTTATGTTAAGCATTTTAGATGCTCTTAACATAAGTGAGAAAAGATTTTTTTTTAAAGAATATTGGTTGCCATGCAATCTAGATGAGAAATGGTTAATTTTTAATTAATTTGCATTTTAGTCGAGTTTACCACTTTGAAACCAATCACTGACATTTTCTTTGAAAAATTTATATGGCAGCTTTGGGAAGTTAGCAAAGAAAGAAATTAGCTGTTATAACAATGTGATGATGAACACTTATTTTTTAATTGAATTGCATTATTGTGGAAAGAACAATGAAAACATCAACCTCTAACAATATATATCAATAATAAATATGGCAGCAGTGGGATTTGAACCCACGCCTCCGAAAAGACTGGAGCCTTAATCCTGCGCCTTAGACCGCTCGGCCATGCTACCTCATGGGTGCAGTGTTCATGTGGCTCAAAGATCTATCAAATGATTATTTAAATGTGTTTTGTTCACTTTATATGAAGTAAAAAAACATATTGAGATTTATTAGAGCATTCACATATGGTTAGGGTTAGGTACGTGATACTGGTGCTTGGGTTTCTGGTGGTCATTGCAATATTAGAGACATCTCAATGCTCACAATTCTGACACTTGCTAGGTTAGCCTTCTAACTTTCAACATCGAGCCCCTAACTCTAACACTGAACATACCTGCAGCCTATCCTTAATTCTTTTCCTTCCAATGCCTAACCCCAAAACCTCTTAGTATCTTACCATGACCCTTCCTATCTGCAGCATAACCTTAAACATACTCCTATAGTTCCAAACTCTTAACCTCCATTCTTAGTGCCTAACCATTACCCCACCCCTGCCATTGAACCATAACATCCCCTACACATAGGACAGAGTTCCAAAATCAGTCGTTTTACCAGTGTTTGGGATTCTGCTATCAGTTTCCTGACTTGCAGCTTCCCGAATGCCAGGATGCCCAATGCATCCAATTGTAATCACTTCAAGTTAATTTTTATGTCTCTACAGTCTTTAGAAATATTTTTGAAAAGTATCTAGTAGATATGATAAACTTTTTTGAACTCTGTTGTTGAATTGTCCCAGCAACTATCATACACCAGATAGAATTTGAACTTTAAGAGAAAATAACTGATTTTGTTTTTGGAAAATAATTATTGCAGCAGTGGGATTTGAACCCACGCCTCCGAAGAGACTGGAGCCTTAATCCAGCGCCTTAGACCGCTCGGCCACGCTACCTCATGGGTACAGTGTTCATGTGGCTCAAAGATCTATCAAATGATTATTTAAATGTGTATTGTTCACTTTATATGAAGTAAAAAAAACATATTGATATTTATTAGAGCATTCACATATGGTTAGGATTAGGTACGTGATACTGGTGCTTGGGTTTCTGGTGGTCATTGCAATATTAGGGACATCTCAATGCTCACAATTCTGACACTTGCTAGGTTAGCCTTCTAACTTTCAACATCGAGCCCCTAACTCTAACACTGAACATACCTGCAGCCTATCCTTAATTCTTTTCCTTCCAATGCCTAACCCCAAAACCTCTTAGTATCTTACCATGACCCTTCCTATCTGCAGCATAACCTTAAACATACTCCTATAGTTCCAAACTCTTAACCTCCCTTCTTAGTGCCTAACCATTACCCCACCACCTGCCATTGAACCATAACATCCCCTACACATAGGACAGAGTTCCAAAATCAGTCGTTTTACCAGTGTTTGGGATTCTGCTATCAGTTTCCTGACTTGCAGCTTCCCAAATGCACTTGCTAGGTTAGCCTTCTAACTTTCAACATCGAGCCCCTAACTCTAACACTGAACATACCTGCAGCCTATCCTTAATTCTTTTCCTTCCAATGCCTAACCCCAAAACCTCTTAGTATCTTACCATGACCCTTCCTATCTGCAGCATAACCTTAAACATACTCCTACAGTTCCAAACTCTTAACCTCCCTTCTTAGTGCCTAACCATTACCCCACCCCCTGCCATTGAACCATAACATCCCCTACACATAGGACAGAGTTCCAAAATCAGTCGTTTTACCAGTGTTTGGGATTCTGCTATCAGTTTCCTGACTTGCAGCTTCCCGAATGCCAGGATGCCCAATGCATCCAATTGTAATCACTTCAAGTTAATTTTTATGTCTCTACAGTCTTTAGAAATATTTTTGAAAAGTATCTAGTAGATATGATAAACTTTTTTGAACTCTGTTGTTGAATTGTCCCAGCAACTATCATACACCAGATAGAATTTGAACTTTAAGAGAAAATAACTGATATTGTTTTTGGAAAATAATTATGGCAGCAGTGGGATTTGAACCCACGCCTCCAAAGAGACTGGAGCCTAAATCCAGCGCCTTAGACCGCTCTCGGCCATGCTACCACACTTAAAGGTATCTCATAGTTTCTCACAGTCTGGAATCTAGAACTAGAATTACAGAAAATGTTGTTGTTGTAGTAAAGAAATACGTAAAAATCTGTTTTATGTTAAGCATTTTAGATGCTCTTAACATAAGTGAGAAAAGATTTTTTTTTAAAGAATATTGGTTGCCATGCAATCTAGATGAGAAATGGTTAATTTTTAATTAATTTGCATTTTAGTCGAGTTTACCACTTTGAAACCAATCACTGACATTTTCTTTGAAAAATTTATATGGCAGCTTTGGGAAGTTAGCAAAAAAAGAAATTAGCTGTTATAACAATGTGATGATGAACACTTATTTTTTAATTGAATTGCATTATTGTGGAAAGAACAATGAAAACATCAACCTCTAACAATATATATCAATAATAAATATGGCAGCAGTGGGATTTGAACCCACGCCTCCGAAAAGACTGGAGCCTTAATCCTGCGCCTTAGACCGCTCGGCCATGCTACCTCATGGGTGCAGTGTTCATGTGGCTCAAAGATCTATCAAATGATTATTTAAATGTGTTTTGTTCACTTTATATGAAGTAAAAAAACATATTGAGATTTATTAGAGCATTCACATATGGTTAGGGTTAGGTACGTGATACTGGTGCTTGGGTTTCTGGTGGTCATTGCAATATTAGAGACATCTCAATGCTCACAATTCTGACACTTGCTAGGTTAGCCTTCTAACTTTCAACATCGAGCCCCTAACTCTAACACTGAACATACCTGCAGCCTATCCTTAATTCTTTTCCTTCCAATGCCTAACCCCAAAACCTCTTAGTATCTTACCATGACCCTTCCTATCTGCAGCATAACCTTAAACATACTCCTATAGTTCCAAACTCTTAACCTCCATTCTTAGTGCCTAACCATTACCCCACCCCTGCCATTGAACCATAACATCCCCTACACATAGGACAGAGTTCCAAAATCAGTCGTTTTACCAGTGTTTGGGATTCTGCTATCAGTTTCCTGACTTGCAGCTTCCCGAATGCCAGGATGCCCAATGCATCCAATTGTAATCACTTCAAGTTAATTTTTATGTCTCTACAGTCTTTAGAAATATTTTTGAAAAGTATCTAGTAGATATGATAAACTTTTTTGAACTCTGTTGTTGAATTGTCCCAGCAACTATCATACACCAGATAGAATTTGAACTTTAAGAGAAAATAACTGATTTTGTTTTTGGAAAATAATTATTGCAGCAGTGGGATTTGAACCCACGCCTCCGAAGAGACTAGAGACTAAATCCAGCGCCTTAGACCGCTCGGCCATGCTACCACACTTAAAGGTAACTCATAGTTTCTCACAGTCTGGAATCTAGAATTACAGAAAATGTTGTTGTTGTAGTAAAGAAATACGTAAAAATCTGTTTTATGTTAAGCATTTTAGATGCTCTTAACATAAGTGAGAAAAGATTTTTTTTTAAAGAATATTGGTTGCCATGCAATCTAGATGAGAAATGGTTAGTTTTTAATTAATTTGCATTTTAGTCGAGTTTACCACTTTGAAACCAATCACTGACATTTTCTTTGAAAAATTTATATGGCAGCTTTGGGAAGTTAGCAAAGAAAGAAATTAGCTGTTATAACAATGTGATGATGAACACTTATTTTTTAATTGAATTGCATTATTGTGGAAAGAACAATAAAAACATCAACCTCTAACAATATATATCAATAATAAATATGGCAGCAGTGGCATTTGAACCCACGCCTCCAAAGAGACTGGAGCCTTAATCCAGCGCCTTAGACCGCTCGGCCATGCTACCTCATGGGTGCAGTGTTCCTGTGGCTCAAAGATCTATCAAATGATTATTTAAATGTGTTTTGTTCACTTTATATGAAGTAAAAAAACATATTGAGATTTATTAGAGCATTCACATACGGTTAGGGTTAGGTACGTGATACTGGTGCTTGGGTTTCTGGTGGTCATTGCAATATTAGGGACATCTCAATGCTCACAATTCTGACACTTGCTAGGTTAGCCTTCTAACTTTCAACATCGAGCCCCTAACTCTAACACTGAACATACCTGCAGCCTATCCTTAATTCTTTTCCTTCCAATGCCTAACCCCAAAACCTCTTAGTATCTTACCATGACCCTTCCTATCTGCAGCATAACCTTAAACATACTCCTATAGTTCCAAACTCTTAACCTCCCTTCTTAGTGCCTAACCATTACCCCACCCCCTGCCATTGAACCATAACATCCCCTACACATAGGACAGAGTTCCAAAATCAGTCGTTTTACCAGTGTTTGGGATTCTGCTATCAGTTTCCTGACTTGCAGCTTCCCGAATGCCAGGATGCCCAATGCATCCAATTGTAATCACTTCAAGTTAATTTTTATGTCTCTACAGTCTTTAGAAATATTTTTGAAAAGTATCTAGTAGATATGATAAACTTTTTGAACTCTGTTGTTGAATTGTCCCAGCAACTATCATACACCAGATAGAATTTGAACTTTAAGAGAAAATAACTGATTTTGTTTTTGGAAAATAATTATGGCAGCAGTGGGATTTGAACCCACGCCTCCGAAGAGACTGGAGCCTAAATCCAGCGCCTTAGACCACTCGGCCATGCTACCACACTTAAAGGTAGCTCATAGTTTCTCACAGTCTGGAATCTAGAACTAGAATTACAGAAAATGTTGTTGTTGTAGTAAAGAAATACGTAAAAATCTGTTTTATGTTAAGCATTTTAGATGCTCTTAACATAAGTGAGAAAAGATTTTTTTTAAAGAATATTGGTTGCCATGCAATCTAGATGAGAAATGGTTCATTTTTAATTAATTTGCATTTTAGTCGAGTTTACCACTTTGAAACCAATCACTGACATTTTCTTTGAAAAATTTATATGGCAGCTTTGGGAAGTTATCAAAGAAAGAAATTAGCTGTTATAACAATGTGATGATGAACACTTATTTTTTTATTGAATTGCATTATTGTGGAAAGAACAATGAAAACATCAACCTCTAACAATATATATCAATAATAAATATGGCAGCAGTGGGATTTGAACCCACGCCTCTGAAAAGACTGTAGCCTTAATACAGCGCCTTAGACCGCTCGGCCATGCTACCTCATGGGTGCAGTGTTTATGTGGCTCAAAGATCTATCAAATGATTATTTAAATGTGTTTTGTTCACTTTATATGAAGTAAAAAAACATATTGAGATTTATTAGAGCATTCACATATGGTTAGGGTTAGGTACGTGATACTGGTGCTTGGGTTTCTGGTGGTCATTGCAATATTAGGGACATCTCAATGCTCACAATTCTGACACTTGCTAGGTTAGCCTTCTAACTTTCAACATCGAGCCCCTAACTCTAACACTGAACATACCTGCAGCCTATCCTTAATTCTTTTCCTTCCAATGCCTAACCCCAAAACCTCTTAGTATCTTACCATGACCCTTCCTATCTGCAGCATAACCTTAAACATACTCCTATAGTTCCAAACTCTTAACCTCCATTCTTAGTGCCTAACCATTACCCCACCCCCTGCCATTGAACCATAACATCCCCTACACATAGGACAGAGTTCAAAAATCAGTCGTTTTACCAGTGTTTGGGATTCTGCTATCAGTTTCCTGACTTGCAGCTTCCCGAATGCCAGGATGCCCAATGCATCCAATTGTAATCACTTCAAGTTAATTTTTATGTCTCTACAGTCTTTAGAAATATTTTTGAAAAGTATCTAGTAGATATGATAAACTTTTTTGAACTCTGTTGTTGAATTGTCCCAGCAACTATCATACACCAGATAGAATTTGAACTTTAAGAGAAAATAACTGATTTTGTTTTTGGAAAATAATTATTGCAGCAGTGGGATTTGAACCCTCGCCTCCGAAGAGACTGGAGACTAAATCCAGCGCCTTAGACCGCTCGGCCATGCTACCACACTTAAAGGTAACTCATAGTTTCTCACAGTCTGGAATCTAGAACTAGAATTACAGAAAATGTTGTTGTTGTAGTAAAGAAATACGTAAAAATCTGTTTTATGTTAAGCATTTTAGATGCTCTTAACATAAGTGAGAAAAGATTTTTTTTTAAAGAATATTGGTTGCCATGCAATCTAGATGAGAAATGGTTAATTTTTAATTAATTTGCATTTTAGTCGAGTTTACCACTTTGAAACCAATCACTGACATTTTCTTTGAAAAATTTATATGGCAGCTTTGGGAAGTTAGCAAAGAAAGAAATTAGCTGTTATAACAATGTGATGATGAACACTTATTTTTTAATTGAATTGCATTATTGTGGAAAGAACAATAAAAACATCAACCTCTAACAATATATATCAATAATAAATATGGCAGCAGTGGCATTTGAACCCACGCCTCCAAAGACACTGTAGCCTTAATCCAGCGCCTTAGACCGCTCGGCCATGCTACCTCATGGGTGCAGTGTTCCTGTGGCTGAAAGATCTATCAAATGATTATTTAAATGTGTTTTGTTCACTTTATATGAAGTAAAAAAAAAATTGAGATTTATTAGAGCATTCACATACGGTTAGGGTTAGGTACGTGATACTGGTGCTTGGGTTTCTGGTGGTCATTGCAATATTAGGGACATCTCAATGCTCACAATTCTGACACTTGCTAGGTTAGCCTTCTAACTTTCAACATCGAGCCCCTAACTCTAACACTGAACATACCTGCAGCCTATCCTTAATTCTTTTCCTTCCAATGCCTAACCCCAAAACCTCTTAGTATCTTACCATGACCCTTCCTATCTGCAGCATAACCTTAAACATACTCCTATAGTTCCAAACTCTTAACCTCACTTCTTAGTGCCTAACCATTACCCCACCCCCTGCCATTGAACCATAACATCCCCTACACATAGGACAGAGTTCCAAAATCAGTCGTTTTACCAGTGTTTGGGATTCTGCTATCAGTTTCCTGACTTGCAGCTTTCCGAATGCCAGGATGCCCAATGCATCCAATTGTAATCACTTCAAGTTAATTTTTATGTCTCTACAGTCTTTAGAAATATTTTTGAAAAGTATCTAGTAGATATGATAAAAAATTTTGAACTCTGTTGTTGAATTGTCCCAGCAACTATCATACACCAGATTGAATTTGAACTTTAAGAGAAAATAACTGATTTTGTCTTTGGAAAATAATTATGGCAGCAGTGAGATTTGAACCCACGCCTCCGAAGAGACTGGAGCCTAAATCCAGCGCCTTAGACCACTCGGCCATGCTACCACACTTAAAGGTAGCTCATAGTTTCTCACAGTCTGGAATCTAGAACTAGAATTACAGAAAATGTTGTTGTTGTAGTAAAGAAATACGTAAAAATCTGTTTTATGTTAAGCATTTTAGATGCTCTTAACATAAGTGAGAAAAGATTTTTTTTTAAAGAATATTGGTTGCCATGCAATCTAGATGAGAAATGGTTAATTTTTAATTAATTTGCATTTTAGTCGAGTTTACCACTTTGAAACCAATCACTGACATTTTCTTTGAAAAATTTATATGGCAGCTTTGGGAAGTTAGCAAAGAAAGAAATTAGCTGTTATAACAATGTGATGATGAACACTTATTTTTTAATTGAATTGCATTATTGTGGAAAGAACAATAAAAACATCAACCTCTAACAATATATATCAATAATAAATATGGCAGCAGTGGCATTTGAACCCACGCCTCCAAAGACACTGGAGCCTTAATCCAGCGCCTTAGACCGCTCGGCCATGCTACCTCATGGGTGCAGTGTTCCTGTGGCTGAAAGATCTATCAAATGATTATTTAAATGTGTTTTGTTCACTTTATATGAAGTAAAAAAAAAATTGAGATTTATTAGAGCATTCACATACGGTTAGGGTTAGGTACGTGATACTGGTGCTTGGGTTTCTGGTGGTCATTGCAATATTAGGGACATCTCAATGCTCACAATTCTGACACTTGCTAGGTTAGCCTTCTAACTTTCAACATCGAGCCCCTAACTCTAACACTGAACATACCTGCAGCCTATCCTTAATTCTTTTCCTTCCAATGCCTAACCCCAAAACCTCTTAGTATCTTACCATGACCCTTCCTATCTGCAGCATAACCTTAAACATACTCCTATAGTTCCAAACTCTTAACCTCACTTCTTAGTGCCTAACCATTACCCCACCCCCTGCCATTGAACCATAACATCCCCTACACATAGGACAGAGTTCCAAAATCAGTCGTTTTACCAGTGTTTGGGATTCTGCTATCAGTTTCCTGACTTGCAGCTTCCCGAATGCCAGGATGCCCAATGCATCCAATTGTAATCACTTCAAGTTAATTTTTATGTCTCTACAGTCTTTAGAAATATTTTTGAAAAGTATCTAGTAGATATGATAAAAAATTTTGAACTCTGTTGTTGAATTGTCCCAGCAACTATCATACACCAGATTGAATTTGAACTTTAAGAGAAAATAACTGATTTTGTCTTTGGAAAATAATTATGGCAGTAGTGAGATTTGAACCCACGCCTCCGAAGAGACTGGAGCCTAAATCCAGCGCCTTAGACCACTCGGCCATGCTACCACACTTAAAGGTAGCTCATAGTTTCTCACAGTCTGGAATCTAGAACTAGAATTACAGAAAATGTTGTTGTTGTAGTAAAGAAATACGTAAAAATCTGTTTTATGTTAAGCATTTTAGATGCTCTTAACATAAGTGAGAAAAGATTTTTTTTTAAAGAATATTGGTTGCCATGCAATCTAGATGAGAAATGGTTCATTTTTAATTAATTTGCATTTTAGTCGAGTTTACCACTTTGAAACCAATCACTGACATTTTTTTTGAAAAATTTATATGGCAGCTTTGGGAAGTTAGCAAAGAAAGAAATTAGCTGTTATAACAATGTGATGATGAACACTTATTTTTTAATTGAATTGCATTATTGTGGAAAGAACAATGAAAACATCAACCTCTAACAATATATATCAATAATAAACATGGCAGCAGTGGCATTTGAACCCACGCCTCCAAAGAGACTGGAGCCTTAATCCAGCGCCTTAGACCGCTCGGCCATGCTACCTCATGGGTGCAGTGTTCCTGTGGCTGAAAGATCTATCAAATGATTATTTAAATGTGTTTTGTTCACTTTATATGAAGTAAAAAAAAATATTGAGATTTATTAGAGCATTCACATACGGTTAGGGTTAGGTACGTGATACTGGTGCTTGGGTTTCTGGTGGTCATTGCAATATTAGGGACATCTCAATGCTCACAATTCTGACACTTGCTAGGTTAGCCTTCTAACTTTCAACATCGAGCCCCTAACTCTAACACTGAACATACCTGCAGCCTATCCTTAATTCTTTTCCTTCCAATGCCTAACCCCAAAACCTCTTAGTATCTTACCATGACCCTTCCTATCTGCAGCAAAACCTTAAACATACTCCTATAGTTCCAAACTCTTAACCTCCCTTCTTAGTGCCTAACCATTACCCCACCCCCTGCCATTGAACCATAACATCCCCTACACATAGGACAGAGTTCCAAAATCAGTCGTTTTACCAGTGTTTGGGATTCTGCTATCAGTTTCCTGACTTGCAGCTTCCCGAATGCCAGGATGCCCAATGCATCCAATTGTAATCACTTCAAGTTAATTTTTATGTCTCTACAGTCTTTAGAAATATTTTTGAAAAGTATCTAGTAGATATGATAAAAAATTTTGAACTCTGTTGTTGAATTGTCCCAGCAACTATCATACACCAGATTGAATTTGAACTTTAAGAGAAAATAACTGATTTTGTCTTTGGAAAATAATTATGGCAGCAGTGGGATTTGAACCCACGCCTCCGAAGAGACTGGAGCCTAAATCCAGCGCCTTAGACCGCTCGGCCATGCTACCACACTTAAAGGTAACTCATAGTTTCTCACAGTCTGGAATCTAGAACTAGAATTACAGAAAATGTTGTTGTTGTAGTAAAGAAATACGTAAAAATCTGTTTCATGTTAAGCATTTTAGATGCTCTTAACATAAGTGAGAAAAGATTTTTTTTAAAGAATATTGGTTGCCATGCAATCTAGATGAGAAATGGTTAATTTTTAATTAATTTGCATTTTAGTCGAGTTTACCACTTTGAAACCAATCACTGACATTTTCTTTGAAAAATTTATATGGCAGCTTTGGGAAGTTATCAAAGAAAGAAATTAGCTGTTATAACAATGTGATGATGAACACTTATTTTTTAATTGAATTGCATTATTGTGGAAAGAACAATGAAAACATCAACCTCAAACAATATATATCAATAATAAATATGGCAGCAGTGGGATTTGAACCCACGCCTCCGAAGAGACTGGAGCCTTAATCCAGCGCCTTAGACCGCTCGGCCATGCTACCTCATGGGTGCAATGTTCATGTGGCTCAAAGATCTATCAAATGATTATTTAAATGTGTATTGTTCACTTTATATGAAGTAAAAAAACATATTGAGATTTATTAGAGCATTCACATATGGTTAGGATTAGGTACGTGATACTGGTGCTTGGGTTTCTGGTGGTCATTGCAATATTAGGGACATCTCAATTCTCACAATTCTGACACTTTCTAGGTTAGCCTTCTAACTTTCAACATATAGCCCCTAACTCTAACACTGAACATACCTGCAGCCTATCCTTAATTCTTTTCCTTCCAATGCCTAACCCCAAAACCTTTTAGTATCTTACCATGACCCTTCCTATCTGCAGCATAACCTTAAACATACTCCTATAGTTCCAAACTCTTAACCTCCCTTCTTAGTGCCTAACCATTACCCCACCCCCTGCCATTGAACCATAACATCCCCTACACATAGGACAGAGTTCCAAAATCAGTCGTTTTACCAGTGTTTGGGATTCTGCTATCAGTTTCCTGACTTGCAGCTTCCCAAATGCACTTGCTAGGTTAGCCTTCTAACTTTCAACATCGAGCCCCTAACTCTAACACTGAACATACCTGCAGCCTATCCTTAATTCTTTTCCTTCCAATGCCTAACCCCAAAACCTCTTAGTATCTTACCATGACCCTTCCTATCTGCAGCATAACCTTAAACATACTCCTATAGTTCCAAACTCTTAACCTCCATTCTTAGTGCCTAACCATTACCCCACCCCCTGCCATTGAACCATAACATCCCCTACACATAGGACAGAGTTCCAAAATCAGTTGTTTTACCAGTGTTTGGGATTCTGCTATCAGTTTCCTGACTTGCAGCTTCCCGAATGCCAGGATGCCCAATGCATCCAATTGTAATCACTTCAAGTTAATTTTTATGTCTCTACAGTCTTTAGAAATATTTTTGAAAAGTATCTAGTAGATATGATAAACTTTTTTGAACTCTGTTGTTGAATTGTCCCAGCAACTATCATACACCAGATAGAATTTGAACTTTAAGAGAAAATAACTGATTTTGTTTTTGGAAAATAATTATGGCAGCAGTGGGATTTGAACCCACGCCTCCGAAGAGACTGGAGCCTAAATCCAGCACCTTAGACCGCTCGGCCATGCTACCACACTTAAAGGTAACTCATAGTTTCTCACAGTCTGGAATCTAGAACTAGAATTACAGAAAATGTTGTTGTTGTTGTAGTAAAGAAATACGTAAAAATCTGTTTTATGTTAAGCATTTTAGATGCTCTTAACATAAGTGAGAAAAGATTTTTTTTTTAAAGAATATTGGTTGCCATGCAATCTAGATGAGAAATGGTTAATTTTTAATTAATTTGCATTTTAGTCGAGTTTACCACTTTGAAACCAATCACTGACATTTTCTTTGAAAAATTTATATGGCAGCTTTGGGAAGTTAGCAAATAAAGAAATTAGCTGTTATAACAATGTGATGATGAACACTTATTTTTTAATTGAATTGCATTATTGTGGAAAGAACAATGAAAACATCAACCTCTAAAAATATATATCAATAATAAATATGGCAGAAGTGGGATTTGAACCCACGCCTCCGAACAGACTGGAGCCTAAATCCAGCGCCTTAGACCGCTCGGCCATGCTACCACACTTAAAAGTAACTCATAGTTTCTCACAGTCTGGAATCTAGAACTAGAATTACAGAAAATGTTGTTGTTGTAGTAAAGAAATACATAAAAATCTGTTTTATGTTAAGCATTTTAGATGCTCTTAACATAAGTGAGAAAAGATTTTTTTTTAAAGAATATTGGTTGCCATGCAATCTAGATGAGAAATGGTTAATTTTTAATTAATTTGCATTTTAGTCGAGTTTACCACTTTGAAACCAATCACTGACATTTTCTTTGAAAAATTTATATGGCAGCTTTGGGAAGTTAGCAAAGAAAGAAATTAGCTGTTATAACAATGTGATGATGAACACTTATTTTTTAATTGAATTGCATTATTGTGGAAAGAACAATGAAAACATCAACCTCTAACAATATATATCAATAATAAATATGGCAGCAGTGGGATTTGAACCCACGCCTCCGAAGAGACTGGAGCCTTAATCCAGCGCCTTAGACCGCTCGGCCATGCTACCTCATGGGTGCAGTGTTCATGTGGCTCAAAGATCTATCAAATGATTATTTAAATGTGTTTTGTTCACTTTATATGAAGTAAAAAAACATATTGAGATTTATTAGAGCATTCACATATGGTTAGGGACGTGATACTGGTGCTTGGGTTTCTGGTGGTCATTGCGATATTAGGGACATCTCAATGCTCACAATTCTGACACTTGCTAGGTTAGCCTTCTAACTTTCAACATCGAGCCCCTAACTCTAAAACTAAACATACCTGCAGCCTATCCTTAATTCTTTTCCTTCCAATGCCTAACCCCAAAACCTCTTAGTATCTTACCATGACCCTTCCTATCTGCAGCATAACCTTAAACATACTCCTACAGTTCCAAACTCTTAACCTCCCTTCTTAGTGCCTAACTATTACCCCACCCCCTGCCATTGAACCATAACATCCCCTACACATAGGACAGAGTTCCAAAATCAGTCGTTTTACCAGTGTTTGGGATTCTGCTATCAGTTTCCTGACTTGCAGCTTCCCGAATGCCAGGATGCCCAATGCATCCAATTGTAATCACTTCAAGTTAATTTTTATGTCTCTACAGTCTTTAGAAATATTTTTGAAAAGTATCTAGTAGATATGATAAACTTTTTTGAACTCTGTTGTTGAATTGTCCCAGCAACTATCATACACCAGATAGAATTTGAACTTTAAGAGAAAATAACTGATTTTGTTTTTGGAAAATAATTATGGCAGCAGTAGGATTTGAACCCACGCCTCCGAAGAGACTGGAGCCTAAATTCAGCGCCTTAGACCGCTCGGCCATGCTACCACACTTAAAGGTAACTCATAGTTTCTCACAGTCTGGAATCTAGAACTAGAATTACAGAAAATGTTGTTGTTGTAGTAAAGAAATACGTAAAAATCTGTTTTATGTTAAGCATTTTAGATGCTCTTAACATAAGTGAGAAAAGATTTTTTTTAAAGAATATTGGTTGCCATGCAATCTAGATGAGAAATGGTTAATTTTTAATTAATTTGCATTTTAGTCGAGTTTACCACTTTGAAACCAATCACTGACATTTTCTTTGAAAAAATTTTATGGCAGCTTTGGGAAGTTAGCAAAGAAAGAAATTAGCTGTTATAACAATGTGATGATGAACACTTATTTTTTAATTGAATTGCATTATTGTGGAAAGAACAATGAAAACATCAACCTCTAACAATATATATCAATAATAAATATGGCAGCAGTGGGATTTGAACCCACGCCTCCGAAGAGACTGGAGCCTTAATCCAGCGCCTTAGACCGCTCGGCCATGCTACCTCATGGGTGCAGTGTTCATGTGGCTCAAAGATCTATCAAATGATTATTTAAATGTGTTTTGTTCACTTTATATGAAGTAAAAAAACATATTGAGATTTATTAGAGCATTCACATATGGTTAGGGACGTGATACTGGTGCTTGGGTTTCTGGTGGTCATTGCGATATTAGGGACATCTCAATGCTCACAATTCTGACACTTGCTAGGTTAGCCTTCTAACTTTCAACATCGAGCCCCTAACTCTAAAACTAAACATACCTGCAGCCTATCCTTAATTCTTTTCCTTCCAATGCCTAACCCCAAAACCTCTTAGTATCTTACCATGACCCTTCCTATCTGCAGCATAACCTTAAACATACTCCTACAGTTCCAAACTCTTAACCTCCCTTCTTAGTGCCTAACTATTACCCCACCCCCTGCCATTGAACCATAACATCCCCTACACATAGGACAGAGTTCCAAAATCAGTCGTTTTACCAGTGTTTGGGATTCTGCTATCAGTTTCCTGACTTGCAGCTTCCCGAATGCCAGGATGCCCAATGCATCCAATTGTAATCACTTCAAGTTAATTTTTATGTCTCTACAGTCTTTAGAAATATTTTTGAAAAGTATCTAGTAGATATGATAAACTTTTTTGAACTCTGTTGTTGAATTGTCCCAGCAACTATCATACACCAGATAGAATTTGAACTTTAAGAGAAAATAACTGATTTTGTTTTTGGAAAATAATTATGGCAGCAGTAGGATTTGAACCCACGCCTCCGAAGAGACTGGAGCCTAAATTCAGCGCCTTAGACCGCTCGGCCATGCTACCACACTTAAAGGTAACTCATAGTTTCTCACAGTCTGGAATCTAGAACTAGAATTACAGAAAATGTTGTTGTTGTAGTAAAGAAATACGTAAAAATCTGTTTTATGTTAAGCATTTTAGATGCTCTTAACATAAGTGAGAAAAGATTTTTTTTAAAGAATATTGGTTGCCATGCAATCTAGATGAGAAATGGTTAATTTTTAATTAATTTGCATTTTAGTCGAGTTTACCACTTTGAAACCAATCACTGACATTTTCTTTGAAAAAATTTTATGGCAGCTTTGGGAAGTTAGCAAAGAAAGAAATTAGCTGTTATAACAATGTGATGATGAACACTTATTTTTTAATTGAATTGCATTATTGTGGAAAGAACAATGAAAACATCAACCTCTAACAATATATATCAATAATAAATATGGCAGCAGTGGGATTTGAACCCACGCCTCCGAAGAGACTGGAGCCTTAATCCAGCGCCTTAGACCGCTCGGCCATGCTACCTCATGGGTGCAGTGTTCATGTGGCTCAAAGATCTATCAAATGATTATTTAAATGTGTTTTGTTCACTTTATATGAAGTAAAAAAACATATTGAGATTTATTAGAGCATTCAGATATGGTTAGGGTTAGGTACGTGATACTGGTGCTTGGGTTTCTGGTGGTCATTGCAATATTAGGGACATCTCAATGCCCACAATTCTGACACTTGCTAGGTTAGCCTTCTAACTTTCAACATCGAGCCCCTAACTCTAACACTGAACATACCTGCAGCCTATCCTTAATTCTTTTCCTTCCAATGCCTAACCCCAAAACCTCTTAGTATCTTACCATGACCCTTCCTATCTGCAGCATAATCTTAAACATACTCCTATAGTTCCAAACTCTTAACCTCCCTTCTTAGTGCCTAAACATTACCCCACCCCCTGCCATTGAACCATAACATCCCCTACACATAGGACAGAGTTCCAAAATCAGTCATTTTACCAGTGTTTGGGATTCTGCTATCAGTTTCCTGACTTGCAGCTTCCCGAATGCCAGGATGCCCAAAGCATCCAATTGTAATCACTTCAAGTTAATTTTTATGTCTCTACAGTCTTTAGAAATATTTTTGAAAAGTATCTAGTAGATATGATAAACTTTTTTGAACTCTGTTGTTGAATTGTCCCAGCAACTATCACACACCAGATAGAATTTGAACTTTAAGAGAAAATAACTGATTTTGTTTTTGGAAAATAATTATGGCAGCAGTGGGATTTGAACCCACGCCTCCGAAGAGACTGGAGCCTTAATCCAGCGCCTTAGACCGCTCGGCCATGCTACCACACTTAAAGGTATCTCATAGTTTCTCACAGTCTGGAATCTAGAACTAGAATTACAGAAAATGTTGTTGTTGTAGTAAAGAAATACGTAAAAATCTGTTTTATGTTAAGCATTTTAGATGCTCTTAACATAAGTGAGAAAAGATTTTTTTTAAAGAATATTGGTTGCCATGCAATCTAGATGAGAAATGGTTAATTTTTAATTAATTTGCATTTTAGTCGAGTTTACCACTTTGAAACCAATCACTGACATTTTCTTTGAAAAATGTATATGGCAGCTTTGGGAAGTTAGCAAAGAAAGAAATTAGCTGTTATAACAATGTGATGATGAACACTTATTTTTTAATTGAATTGCATTATTGTGGAAAGAACAATGAAAACATCAACCTCTAACAATATATATCAATAATAAATATGGCAGCAGTGGGATTTGAACCCACACCTCCGAAGAGACTGGAGCCTTAATCCAGCACCTTAGACCGCTCGGCCATGCTACCTCATAGGTGCAGTGTTCATGTGGCTCAAAGATCTATCAAATGATTATTTAAATGTGTTTTGTTCACTTTATATGAAGTAAAAAAACATATTGAGATTTATTAGAGCATTCACATATGGTTAGGGTTAGGTACGTGATACTGGTGCTTGGGTTTCTGGTGGTCATTGCAATATTAGGGACATCTCAATGCTCACAATTCTGACACTTGCTAGGTTAGCCTTCTAACTTTCAACATCGAGCCCCTAACTCTAACACTGAACATACCTGCAGCCTATCCTTAATTCTTTTCCTTCCAATGCCTAACCCCAAAACCTCTTAGTATCTTACCATGACCCTTCCTATCTGCAGCATAACCTTAAACATACTCCTATAGTTCCAAACTCTTAACCTCCCTTCTTAGTGCCTAACCATTACCCCACCCCCTGCCATTGAACCATAACATCCCCTACACATAGGACAGAGTTCCAAAATCAGTCGTTTTACCAGTGTTTGGGATTCTGCTATCAGTTTCCTGACTTGCAACTTCCCGAATGCCAGGATGCCCAATGCATCCAATTGTAATCACTTCAAGTTAATTTTTATGTCTCTACAGTCTTTAGAAATATTTTTGAAAAGTATCTAGTAGATATGATAAACTTTTTTGAACTCTGTTGTTGAATTGTCCCAGCAACTATCATACACCAGATAGAATTTGAACTTTAAGAGAAAATAACTGATTTTGTTTTTGGAAACTAATTATGGCAGCAGTGGGATTTGAACCCACACCTCCAAAGAGACTGGAGCCTAAATCCAGCGCCGTAGACTTCTCGGCCATGCTACCACACTTAAAGGTAACTCATAGTTTCTCACAGTCTGGAATCTAGAACTAGAATTACAGAAAATGTTGTTGTTGTAGTAAAGAAATACGTAAAAATATGTTTTATGTTAAGCATTTTAGATGCTCTTAACATAAGTGAGAAAAGATTTTTTTTTAAAGAATATTGGTTGCCATGCAATCTAGATGAGAAATGGTTAATTTTTAATTAATTTGCATTTTAGTTGAGTTTACCACTTTGAAACCAATCACTGACATTTTCTTTGAAAATTTATATGGCAGCTTTGGGAAGTTAGCAAAGAAAGAAATTAGCTGTTATAACAATGTGATGATGAACACTTATTTTTTAATTGAATTGCATTATTGTGGAACGAACAATGAAAACATCAACCTCTAACAATATATATCAATAATAAATATGGCAGCAGTGGGATTTGAACCCACGCCTCCGAAGAGACTGGAGCCTTAATCCAGCGCCTTAGACCGCTCAGCCATGCTACCTCATGGGTGCAGTGTTCATGTGGCTCAAAGATCTATCAAATGATTATTTAAATGTGTTTTGTTCACTTTATATGAAGTAAAAAAACATATTGAGATTTATTAGAGCATTCAGATATGGTTAGGGTTAGGTACGTGATACTGGTGCTTGGGTTTCTGGTGGTCATTGCAATATTAGGGACATCTCAATGCCCACAATTCTGACACTTGCTAGGTTAGCCTTCTAACTTTCAACATCGAGCCCCTAACTCTAACACTGAACATACCTGCAGCCTATCCTTAATTCTTTTCCTTCCAATGCCTAACCCCAAAACCTCTTAGTATCTTACCATGACCCTTCCTATCTGCAGCATAATCTTAAACATACTCCTATAGTTCCAAACTCTTAACCTCCCTTCTTAGTGCCTAAACATTACCCCACCCCCTGCCATTGAACCATAACATCCCCTACACATAGGACAGAGTTCCAAAATCAGTCATTTTACCAGTGTTTGGGATTCTGCTATCAGTTTCCTGACTTGCAGCTTCCCGAATGCCAGGATGCCCAAAGCATCCAATTGTAATCACTTCAAGTTAATTTTTATGTCTCTACAGTCTTTAGAAATATTTTTGAAAAGTATCTAGTAGATATGATAAACTTTTTTGAACTCTGTTGTTGAATTGTCCCAGCAACTATCACACACCAGATAGAATTTGAACTTTAAGAGAAAATAACTGATTTTGTTTTTGGAAAATAATTATGGCAGCAGTGGGATTTGAACCCACGCCTCCGAAGAGACTGGAGCCTTAATCCAGCGCCTTAGACCGCTCGGCCATGCTACCACACTTAAAGGTATCTCATAGTTTCTCACAGTTTGGAATCTAGAACTAGAATTACAGAAAATGTTGTTGTTGTAGTAAAGAAATACGTAAAAATCTGTTTTATGTTAAGCATTTTAGATGCTCTTAACATAAGTGAGAAAAGATTTTTTTTAAAGAATATTGGTTGCCATGCAATCTAGATGAGAAATGGTTAATTTTTAATTAATTTGCATTTTAGTCGAGTTTACCACTTTGAAACCAATCACTGACATTTTCTTTGAAAAATGTATATGGCAGCTTTGGGAAGTTAGCAAAGAAAGAAATTAGCTGTTATAACAATGTGATGATGAACACTTATTTTTTAATTGAATTGCATTATTGTGGAAAGAACAATGAAAACATCAACCTCTAACAATATATATCAATAATAAATATGGCAGCAGTGGGATTTGAACCCACACCTCCGAAGAGACTGGAGCCTTAATCCAGCACCTTAGACCGCTCGGCCATGCTACCTCATAGGTGCAGTGTTCATGTGGCTCAAAGATCTATCAAATGATTATTTAAATGTGTTTTGTTCACTTTATATGAAGTAAAAAAACATATTGAGATTTATTAGAGCATTCACATATGGTTAGGGTTAGGTACGTGATACTGGTGCTTGGGTTTCTGGTGGTCATTGCAATATTAGGGACATCTCAATGCTCACAATTCTGACACTTGCTAGGTTAGCCTTCTAACTTTCAACATCGAGCCCCTAACTCTAACACTGAACATACCTGCAGCCTATCCTTAATTCTTTTCCTTCCAATGCCTAACCCCAAAACCTCTTAGTATCTTACCATGACCCTTCCTATCTGCAGCATAACCTTAAACATACTCCTATAGTTCCAAACTCTTAACCTCCCTTCTTAGTGCCTAACCATTACCCCACCCCCTGCCATTGAACCATAACATCCCCTACACATAGGACAGAGTTCCAAAATCAGTCGTTTTACCAGTGTTTGGGATTCTGCTATCAGTTTCCTGACTTGCAACTTCCCGAATGCCAGGATGCCCAATGCATCCAATTGTAATCACTTCAAGTTAATTTTTATGTCTCTACAGTCTTTAGAAATATTTTTGAAAAGTATCTAGTAGATATGATAAACTTTTTTGAACTCTGTTGTTGAATTGTCCCAGCAACTATCATACACCAGATAGAATTTGAACTTTAAGAGAAAATAACTGATTTTGTTTTTGGAAACTAATTATGGCAGCAGTGGGATTTGAACCCACGCCTCCAAAGAGACTGGAGCCTAAATCCAGCGCCGTAGACCGCTCGGCCATGCTACCACACTTAAAGGTAACTCGAAGTTTCTCACAGTCTGGAATCTAGAACTAGAATTACAGAAAATGTTGTTGTTGTAGTAAAGAAATACGTAAAAATATGTTTTATGTTAAGCATTTTAGATGCTCTTAACATAAGTGAGAAAAGATTTTTTTTTAAAGAATATTGGTTGCCATGCAATCTAGATGAGAAATGGTTAATTTTTAATTAATTTGCATTTTAGTTGAGTTTACCACTTTGAAACCAATCACTGACATTTTCTTTGAAAATTTATATGGCAGCTTTGGGAAGTTAGCAAAGAAAGAAATTAGCTGTTATAACAATGTGATGATGAACACTTATTTTTTAATTGAATTGCATTATTGTGGAACGAACAATGAAAACATCAACCTCTAACAATATATATCAATAATAAATATGGCAGCAGTGGGATTTGAACCCACGCCTCCGAAGAGACTGGAGCCTTAATCCAGCGCCTTAGACCGCTCGGCCATGCTACCTCATGGGTGCAGTGTTCATGTGGCTCAAAGATCTATTAAATGTTTATTTAAATGTGTTTTGTTCACTTTATATGAAGTAAAAAAAAGATTTATTAGAGCATTCACATATGGTTAGGGTTAGGTACGTGATACTGGTGCTTGGGTTTCTGGTGGTCATTGCAATATTAGGGACATCTCAATGCCCACAATTCTGACACTTGCTAGGTTAGCCTTCTAACTTTCAACATCGAGCCCCTAACTCTAACACTGAACATACCTGCAGCCTATCCTTAATTCTTTTCCTTCCAATGCCTAACCCCAAAACCTCTTAGTATCTTACCATGACCCTTCCTATCTGTAGCATAACCTTAAACATACTCCTATAGTTCCAAACTCTTAACCTCCCTTCTTAGTGCCTAACCATTACCCCACCCCCTGCCATTGAACCATAACATCCCCTACACATAGGACAGAGTTCCAAAATCAGTCGTTTTACCAGTGTTTGGGATTCTGCTATCAGTTTCCTGACTTGCAGCTTCCCGAATGCCAGGATGCCCAATGCATCCAATTGTAATCACTTCAAGTTAATTTTTATGTCTCTACAGTCTTTAGAAATATTTTTGAAAAGTATCTAGTAGATATGATAAACTTTTTTGAACTCTGTTGTTGAATTGTCCCAGCAACTATCATACACCAGATAGAATTTGAACTTTAAGAGAAAATAACTGATTTTGTTTTTGGAAAATAATTATGGCAGCAGTGTAATTTGAACCCACGCCTCCGAAGAGACTGGAGCCTAAATCCAGCGCCTCAGACCGCTCGGCCATGCTACCACACTTAAAGGTATCTCATAGTTTCTCACAGTCTGGAATCTAGAACTAGAATTACAGAAAATGTTGTTGTTGTAGTAAAGAAATACGTAAAAATCTGTTTTATGTTAAGCATTTTAGATGCTCTTAACATAAGTGAGAAAAGATTTTTTTTAAAGAATATTGGTTGCCATGCAATCTAGATGAGAAATGGTTAGTTTTTAATTAATTTGCATTTTAGTCGAGTTTACCACTTTGAAACCAATCACTGACATTTTCTTTGAAAAATTTATATGGCAGCTTTGGGAAGTTAGCAAAGAAAGAAATTAGCTGTTATAACAATGTGATGATGAACACTTATTTTTTAATTGAATTTCTATTATTGTGGAAAGAACAATGAAAACATCAACCTCTAACAATATATATCAATAATAAATATGGCAGCAGTGGGATTTGAACCCACGCCTCCAAAGAGACTGGAGCCTTAATCCAGCACCTTAGACCGCTCGGCCATGCTACCTCATGGGTGCAGTGTTCATGTGGCTCAAAGATCTATCAAATGATTATTTAAATGTGTTTTGTTCACTTTATATGAAG
Source organism: Crinia signifera (assembly GCF_055691185.1). Lineage (NCBI taxonomy): Eukaryota > Metazoa > Chordata > Amphibia > Anura > Myobatrachidae > Crinia > Crinia signifera. Next base: position 346,890 of record NW_028142023.1, on the reverse strand, counting down.
CAAAAAAACATATTGAGTTTTATTAGAGCATTCACATATGGTTAGGGTTAGGTACGTGATACTGGTGCTTGGGTTTCTGGTGGTCATTGCAATATTAGGGACATCTCAATGCTCACAATTCTGACACTTGCTAGGTTAGCCTTCTAACTTTCAACATCGAGCCCCTAACTCTAACACTGAACATACCTGCAGCCTATCCTTAATTCTTTTCCTTCCAATGCCTAACCCCAAAACCTCTTAGTATCTTACCATGACCCTTCCTATCTGCAGCATAACCTTAAACATACTCCTATAGTTCCAAACTCTTAACCTCCCTTCTTAGTGCCTAACCATTACCCCACCCCCTGCCATTGAACCATAACATCCCCTACACATAGGACAGAGTTCCAAAATCAGTCGTTTTACCAGTGTTTGGGATTCTGCTATCAGTTTCCTGACTTGCAGCTTCCCGAATGCCAGGATGCCCAATGCATCCAATTGTAATCACTTCAAGTTAATTTTTATGTCTCTACAGCAGGCATTCCCAACCACGGTCCTCAAGGCACACCAACAGTGCAGGTTTTAGTGATATCCAGGCTTCAGCACAGATGGTTTAATCAGAATTCCTTGGCTACTAATTAATTCACCTGTGCTCAAGCCTGGATATCCCTAAAACCTGCACTGTTGGTGTGCCTTGAGGACCGTGGTTGGGAATGCCTGCTCTACAGTCTTTAGAAATATTTTTGAAAAGTATCTAGTAGATATGATAAACTTTTTTGAACTCTGTTGTTGAATTGTCCCAGCAACTATCATACACCAGATAGAATTTGAACTTTAAGAGAAAATAACTGATTTTGTTTTTGGAAAATAATTATGGCAGCAGTGGGATTTGAACCCACGCCTCCGAAGAGACTGGAGCCTAAATCCAGCGCCTCAGACCGCTCGGCCATGCTACCACACTTAAAGGTATCTCATAGTTTCTCACAGTCTGGAATCTAGAACTAGAATTACAGAAAATGTTGTTGTTGTAGTAAAGAAATACGTAAAAATCTGTTTTATGTTAAGCATTTTAGATGCTCTTAACATAAGTGAGAAAAGATTTTTTTTAAAGAATATTGGTTGCCATGCAATCTAGATGAGAAATGGTTAGTTTTTAATTAATTTGCATTTTAGTCGAGTTTACCACTTTGAAACCAATCACTGACATTTTCTGTGAAAAATTTATATGGCAACTTTGGGAAGTTAGCAAAGAAAGAAATTAGCTGTTATAACAATGTGATGATGAACACTTATTTTTTAATTGAATTGCATTATTGTGGAAAGAACAATGAAAACATCAACCTCTAACAATATATATCAATAATAAATATGGCAGCAGTGGGATTTGAACCCACGCCTCCAAAGAGACTGGAGCCTTAATCCAGCACCTTAGACCGCTCGGCCATGCTACCTCATGGGTGCAGTGTTCATCTGGCTCAAAGATCTATCAAATGATTATTTAAATGTGTTTTGTTCACTTTATATGAAGTAAAAAAACATATTGAGATTTATTAGAGCATTCACATATGGTTAGGGTTAGGTACGTGATACTGGTGCTTGGGTTTCTGGTGGTCATTGCAATATTAGGGACATCTCAATGCCCACAATTCTGACACTTGCTAGGTTAGCCTTCTAACTTTCAACATCGAGCCCCTAACTCTAACACTGAACATACCTGCAGCCTATCCTTAATTCTTTTCCTTCCAATGCCTAACCCCAAAACCTCTTAGTATCTTACCATGACCTTTCCTATCTGCAGCATAACCTTAAACATACTCCTATAGTTCCAAACTCTTAACCTCCCTTCTTAGTGCCTAACCATTACCCCACCCCCTGCCATTGAACCATAACATCCCCTACACATAGGACAGAGTTCCAAAATCAGTCGTTTTACCAGTGTTTGGGATTCTGCTATCAGTTTCCTGACTTGCATCTTCCCGAATGCCAGGATGCCCAATGCATCCAATTGTAATCACTTCAAGTTAATTTTTATGTCTCTACAGTCTTTAGAAATATTTTTGAAAAGTATTTAGTAGATATTATAAGCTTTTTTGAACTCTGTTGTTGAATTGTCCCAGCAACTATCATACACCAGATAGAATTTGAACTTTAAGAGAAAATAACTGATTTTGTTTTTGGAAAATAATTACGGCAGCAGTGGGATTTGAACCCACTCCTCCGAAGAGACTGGAGCCTAAATCCAGCGTCTTAGACCGCTCGGCCAGGCTACCACACTTAAAGGTAACTCATAGTTTCTCACAGTCTGGAATCTAGAACTAGAATTACAGAAAATGTTGTTGTTGTAGTAAAGAAATACGTAAAAATCGGTTTTATGTTAAGCATTTTAGATGCTCTTAACATCAGTGAGAATAGATTTTTTTTTAAAGAATATTGGTTGCCATGCAATCTAGATGAGAAATGGTTAATTTTTAATTAATTTGCATTTTAGTCGAGTTTACCACTTTGAAACCAATCACTGACATTTTCTTTGAAAAATTTATATGGCAGCTTTGGGAAGTTAGCAAAGAAAGAAATTAGCTGTTATAACAATGTGATGATGAACACTTATTTTTTAATTGAATTGCATTATTGTGGAAAGAACAATGAAAACATCAACCTCTAACAATATATATCAATAATAAATATGGCAGCAGTGGGATTTGAACCCACACCTCCGAAGAGACTGGAGCCTTAATCCAGCGCCTTAGACCGCTCGGCCATGCTACCTCATGGGTGCAGTGTTCATGTGGCTCAAAGATCTATCAAATGTTTATTTAAATGTGTTTTGTTCACTTTATATGAAGTAAAAAAACATATTGAGATTTATTAGAGCATTCACATATGGTTAGGGTTAGGTACGTGATACTGGTGCTTGGGTTTCTGGTGGTCATTGCAATATTAGGGACATCTCAATGCTCACAATTCTGACACTTGCTAGGTTAGCCTTCTAACTTTCAACATCGAGCCCCTAACTCTAACACTGAACATACCTGCAGCCTATCCTTAATTCTTTTCCTTCCAATGCCTAACTCCAAAATCTCTTAGTATCTTACCATGACCCTTCCTATCTGCAGCATAACCTTAAACATACTCCTATAGTTCCAAACTCTTAACCTCCCTTCTTAGTGCCTAACCATTACCCCACCCCCTGCCATTGAACCATAACATCCCCTACACATAGGACAGAGTTCCAAAATCAGTCGTTTTACCAGTGTTTGGGATTCTGCTATCAGTTTCCTGACTTGCAGCTTCCCGAATGCCAGGATGCCCAATGCATCCAATTGTAATCACTTCAAGTTAATTTTTATGTCTCTACAGTCTTTAGAAATATTTTTGAAAAGTATCTAGTAGATATGATAAACTTTTTTGAACTCTGTTGTTGAATTGTCCCAGCAACTATCATACACCAGATAGAATTTGAACTTTAAGAGAAAATAACTGATTTTGTTTTTGGAAAATAATTATGGCAGCAGTGGGATTTGAACCCACGCCTCCGAAGAGACTGGAGCCTAAATCCAGCGCCTTAGACCGCTCGGCCATGCTACCACACTTAAAGGTAACTCATAGTTTCTCACAGTCTGGAATCTAGAACTAGAAATTACAGAAAATGTTGTTGTTGTAGTAAAGAAATACGTAAAAATATGTTTTATGTTAAGCATTTTAGATGCTCTTAACATAAGTGAGAATTTTTTTTTAAAGAATATTGGTTGCCATGCAATCTAAATGAGAAATGGTTAATTTTTAATTAATTTGCATTTTAGTCGAGTTTACCACTTTGAAACCAATCACTGACATTTTCTTTGAAAAATTTATATGGCAGCTTTGGGAAGTTAGCAAAGAAAGAAATTAGCTGTTATAACAATGTGATGATGAACACTTATTTTTTAATTGAATTGCATTATTGTGGAAAGAACAATGAAAACATCAACCTCTAACAATATATATCAATAATAAATATGGCAGCAGTGGGATTTGAACCCACACCTCCGAAGAGACTGGAGCCTTAATCCAGCGCCTTAGACCGCTCGGCCATGCTACCTCATGGGTGCAGTGTTCATGTGGCTCAAAGATCTATCAAATGTTTATTTAAATGTGTTTTGTTCACTTTATATGAAGTAAAAAAACATATTGAGATTTATTAGAGCATTCACATATGGTTAGGGTTAGGTACGTGATACTGGTGCTTGGGTTTCTGGTGGTCATTGCAATATTAGGGACATCTCAATGCTCACAATTCTGACACTTGCTAGGTTAGCCTTCTAACTTTCAACATCGAGCCCCTAACTCTAACACTGAACATACCTGCAGCCTATCCTTAATTCTTTTCCTTCCAATGCCTAACTCCAAAATCTCTTAGTATCTTACCATGACCCTTCCTATCTGCAGCATAACCTTAAACATACTCCTATAGTTCCAAACTCTTAACCTCCCTTCTTAGTGCCTAACCATTACCCCACCCCCTGCCATTGAACCATAACATCCCCTACACATAGGACAGAGTTCCAAAATCAGTCGTTTTACCAGTGTTTGGGATTCTGCTATCAGTTTCCTGACTTGCAGCTTCCCGAATGCCAGGATGCCCAATGCATCCAATTGTAATCACTTCAAGTTAATTTTTATGTCTCTACAGTCTTTAGAAATATTTTTGAAAAGTATCTAGTAGATATGATAAACTTTTTTGAACTCTGTTGTTGAATTGTCCCAGCAACTATCATACACCAGATAGAATTTGAACTTTAAGAGAAAATAACTGATTTTGTTTTTGGAAAATAATTATGGCAGCAGTGGGATTTGAACCCACGCCTCCGAAGAGACTGGAGCCTAAATCCAGCGCCTTAGACCGCTCGGCCATGCTACCACACTTAAAGGTAACTCATAGTTTCTCACAGTCTGGAATCTAGAACTAGAAATTACAGAAAATGTTGTTGTTGTAGTAAAGAAATACGTAAAAATATGTTTTATGTTAAGCATTTTAGATGCTCTTAACATAAGTGAGAATTTTTTTTTAAAGAATATTGGTTGCCATGCAATCTAAATGAGAAATGGTTAATTTTTAATTAATTTGCATTTTAGTCGAGTTTACCACTTTGAAACCAATCACTGACATTTTCTTTGAAAAATTTATATGGCAGCTTTGGGAAGTTAGCAAAGAAAGAAATTAGCTGTTATAACAATGTGATGATGAACACTTATTTTTTAATTGAATTGCATTATTGTGGAAAGAACAATGAAAACATCAACCTCTAACAATATATATCAATAATAAATATGGCAGCAGTGGGATTTGAACCCACACCTCCGAAGAGACTGGAGCCTTAATCCAGCGCCTTAGACCGCTCGGCCATGCTACCTCATGGGTGCAGCGTTCATGTGGCTCAAAGATCTATCAAATGTTTATTTAAATGTGTTTTGTTCACTTTATATGAAGTAAAAAAACATATTGAGATTTATTAGAGCATTCACATATGGTTAGGGTTAGGTACGTGATACTGGTGCTTGGGTTTCTGGTGGTCATTGCAATATTAGGGACATCTCAATGCTCACAATTCTGACACTTGCTAGGTTAGCCTTCTAACTTTCAACATCGAGCCCCTAACTCTAACACTGAACATACCTGCAGCCTATCCTTAATTCTTTTCCTTCCAATGCCTAACTCCAAAATCTCTTAGTATCTTACCATGACCCTTCCTATCTGCAGCATAACCTTAAACATACTCCTATAGTTCCAAACTCTTAACCTCCCTTCTTAGTGCCTAACCATTACCCCACCCCCTGCCATTGAACCATAACATCCCCTACACATAGGACAGAGTTCCAAAATCAGTCGTTTTACCAGTGTTTGGGATTCTGCTATCAGTTTCCTGACTTGCAGCTTCCCGAATGCCAGGATGCCCAATGCATCCAATTGTAATCACTTCAAGTTAATTTTTATGTCTCTACAGTCTTTAGAAATATTTTTGAAAAGTATCTAGTAGATATGATAAACTTTTTTGAACTCTGTTGTTGAATTGTCCCAGCAACTATCATACACCAGATAGAATTTGAACTTTAAGAGAAAATAACTGATTTTGTTTTTGGAAAATAATTATGGCAGCAGTGGGATTTGAACCCACGCCTCCGAAGAGACTGGAGCCTAAATCCAGCGCCTTAGACCGCTCGGCCATGCTACCACACTTAAAGGTAACTCATAGTTTCTCACAGTCTGGAATCTAGAACTAGAAATTACAGAAAATGTTGTTGTTGTAGTAAAGAAATACGTAAAAATATGTTTTATGTTAAGCATTTTAGATGCTCTTAACATAAGTGAGAATTTTTTTTTAAAGAATATTGGTTGCCATGCAATCTAAATGAGAAATGGTTAATTTTTAATTAATTTGCATTTTAGTCGAGTTTACCACTTTGAAACCAATCACTGACATTTTCTTTGAAAAATTTATATGGCAGCTTTGGGAAGTTAGCAAAGAAAGAAATTAGCTGTTATAACAATGTGATGATGAACACTTATTTTTTAATTGAATTGCATTATTGTGGAAAGAACAATGAAAACATCAACCTCTAACAATATATATCAATAATAAATATGGCAGCAGTGGGATTTGAACCCACGCCTCCGAAGAGACTGGAGCCTTAATCCAGCGCCTTAGACCGCTCGGCCATGCTACCTCATGGGTGCATTATTCATGTGGCTCAAAGATCTATCAAATGTTTATTTAAATGTGTTTTGTTCACTTTATATGAAGTAAAAAAACATATTGAGATTTATTAGAGCATTCACATATGGTTAGGGTTAGGTACGTGATACTGGTGCTTGGGTTTCTGGTGGTCATTGCAATATTAGGGACATCTCAATGCTCACAATTCTGACACTTGCTAGGTTAGCCTTCTAACTTTCAACATCGAGCCCCTAACTCTAACACTGAACATACCTGCAGCCTATCCTTAATTCTTTTCCTTCCAATGCCTAACTCCAAAACCTCTTAGTATCTTACCATGACCCTTCCTATCTGCAGCATAACCTTAAACATACTCCTATAGTTCCAAACTCTTAACCTCCCTTCTAAGTGCCTAACCATTACCCCACCCCCTGCCATTGAACCATAACATCCCCTACACATAGGACAGAGTTCCAAAATCAGTCGTTTTACCAGTGTTTGGGATTCTGCTATCAGTTTCCTGACTTGCAGCTTCCCGAATGCCAGGATGCCCAATGCATCCAATTGTAATCACTTCAAGTTAATTTTTATGTCTCTACAGTCTTTAGAAATATTTTTGAAAAGTATCTAGTAGATATGATAAACTTTTTTGAACTCTGTTGTTGAATTGTCCCAGCAACTATCATACACCAGATAGAATTTGAACTTTAAGAGAAAATAACTGATTTTGTTTTTGGAAAATAATTATGGCAGCAGTGGGATTTGAACCCACGCCTCCGAAGAGACTGGAGCCTAAATCCAGTGCCTTAGACCGCTCGGCCATGCTACCACACTTAAAGGTAACTCATAGTTTCTCACAGTCTGGAATCTAGAACTAGAAATTACAGAAAATGTTGTTGTTGTAGTAAAGAAATACGTAAAAATCTTTTTTATGTTAAGCATTTTAGATGCTCTTAACATAAGTGAGAATTTTTTTTTAAAGAATATTGGTTGCCATGCAATCTAGATGAGAAATGGTTAATTTTTAATTAATTTGCATTTTAGTCGAGTTTACCACTTTGAAACCAATCACTGACATTTTCTTTGAAAAATGTATATGGCAGCTTTGGGAAGTTAGCAAAGAAAGAAATTAGCTGTTATAACAATGTGATGATGAACACTTATTTTTTAATTGAATTGCATTATTGTGGAAAGAACAATGAAAACATCAACCTCTAACAATATATATCAATAATAAATATGGCAGCAGTGGGATTTGAACCCACGCCTCCGAAGAGACTGGAGCCTTAATCCAGCGCCTTAGACCGCTCGGCCATGCTACCTCATGGGTGCAGTGTTCCTGTGGCTCAAAGATCTATCAAATGATTATTTAAATGTGTTTTGTTCACTTTATATGAAGTAAAAAAACATATTGAGATTTATTAGAGCATTCACATATGGTTAGGGTTAGGTACGTGATACTGGTGCTTGGGTTTCTGGTGGTCATTGCAATATTAGGGACATCTCAATGCTCACAATTCTGACACTTGCTAGGTTAGCCTTCTAACTTTCAACATCGAGCCCCTAACTCTAACACTGAACATACCTGCAGCCTATCCTTAATTCTTTTCCTTCCAATGCCTAACTCCAAAACCTCTTAGTATCTTACCATGACCCTTCCTATCTGCAGCATAACCTTAAACATACTCCTATAGTTCCAAACTCTTAACCTCCCTTCTAAGTGCCTAACCATTACCCCACCCCCTGCCATTGAACCATAACATCCCCTACACATAGGACAGAGTTCCAAAATCAGTCGTTTTACCAGTGTTTGGGATTCTGCTATCAGTTTCCTGACTTGCAGCTTCCCGAATGCCAGGATGCCCAATGCATCCAATTGTAATCACTTCAAGTTAATTTTTATGTCTCTACAGTCTTTAGAAATATTTTTGAAAAGTATCTAGTAGATATGATAAACTTTTTTGAACTCTGTTGTTGAATTGTCCCAGCAACTATCATACACCAGATAGAATTTGAACTTTAAGAGAAAATAACTGATTTTGTTTTTGGAAAATAATTATGGCAGCAGTGGGATTTGAACCCACACCTCCAAAGAGACTGGAGCCTAAATCCAGCGCCTTAGACCACTCGGCCATGCTACCACACTTAAAGGTAACTTATAGTTTCTCACAGTCTGGAATCTAGAACTAGAATTAATGAAAATGTTGTTGTTGTAGTAAAGAAATACGTAAAAATATGTTTTATGTTAAGCATTTTAGATGCTCTTAACATAAGTGAGAAAAGATTTTTTTTAAAGAATATTGGTTGCCATGCAAACTAGATGAGAAATGGTTAATTTTTAATTAATTTGCATTTTAGTCGAGTTTACCACTTTGAAACCAATCACTGACATTTTCTTTGAAAAATTTATATGGCAGCTTTGGGAAGTTAGCAAAGAAAGAAATTAGCTGTTATCACAATGTGATGATGAACACTTATTTTTTAATTGAATTGCACTATTGTGGAAAGAACAATGAAAACATCAACCTCTAACAATGTATATCAATAATAAATATGGCAGCAGTGGGAGTTGAACCCACGCCTCCAGCGCCTTAGACCACTCGGCCATGCTACCTCATGGGTGCAGTGTTCATGTGGCTCAAAGATCTATCAAATGATTATTTAAATGTGTTTTGTTCACTTTATATGAAGTAAAAAAACATATTGAGATTTATTAGAGCATTCACATATGGTTAGGGTTAGGTACGTGATACTGGTGCTTGGGTTTCTGGTGGTCATTGCAATATTAGGGACATCTCAATGCTCACAATTCTGACACTTGCTAGGTTAGCCTTCTAACTTTCAACATCGAGCCCATAACTCTAACACTGAACATACCTGCAGCCTATCCTTAATTCTTTTCCTTCCAATGCCTAACTCCAAAATCTCTTAGTATCTTACCATGACCCTTCCTATCTGCAGCATAACCTTAAACATACTCCTATAGTTCCAAACTCTTAACCTCCCTTCTTAGTGCCTAACCATTACCCCACCCCCTGCCATTGAACCATAACATCCCCTACACATAGGACAGAGTTCCAAAATCAGTCGTTTTACCAGTGTTTGGGATTCTGCTATCAGTTTCCTGACTTGCAGCTTCCCGAATGCCAGGATGCCCAATGCATCCAATTGTAATCACTTCAAGTTAATTTTTATGTCTCTACAGTCTTTAGAAATATTTTTGAAAAGTATCTAGTAGATATGATAAACTTTTTTGAACTCTGTTGTTGAATTGTCCCAGCAACTATCATACACCAGATAGAATTTGAACTTTAAGAGAAAATAACTGATTTTGTTTTTGGAAAATAATTATGGCAGCAGTGGGATTTTAACCCACGCCTCCAAAGAGACTGGAGCCTAAATCCAGCGCCTTAGACCGCTCGGCCATGCTACCACAATTTAAGGTAGCTCATAGTTTCTCACAGTCTGGAATCTAGAACTAGAATTACAGAAAATGTTGTTGTTGTAGTAAAGAAATACGTAAAAATCTGTTTTATGTTAAGCATTTTAGATGCTCTTAACATAAGTGAGAATTTTTTTTAAAGAATATTGGTTGCCATGCAATCTAGATGAGAAATGGTTAATTTTTAATTAATTTGCATTTTAGTCGAGTTTACCACTTTGAAACCAATCACTGACATTTTCTTTGAAAAATTTATATGGCAGCTTTGGGAAGTTAGCAAAGAAAGAAATTAGCTGTTATAACAATGTGATGATGAACACTTATTTTTTAATTGAATTGCATTATTGTGGAAAGAACAATGAAAACATCAACCTCTAACAATATATATCAATAATAAATATGGCAGCAGTGGGATTTGAACCCACGCCTCCAAAGAGACTGGAGCCTTAATCCAGCGCCTTAGACCTCTCGGCCATGCTACCTCATGGGTGAAGTGTTCATGTGGCTTAAAGATCTATCAAATGATTATTTAAATGTGTTTTGTTCACTTTATATGAAGTAAAAAAACATATTGAGATTTATTAGAGCATTCACATATGGTTAGGGTTAGGTACGTGATACTGGTGCTTGGGTTTCTGGTGGTCATTGCAATATTAGAGACATCTCAATGCTCACAATTCTGACACTTGCTAGGTTAGCCTTCTAACTTTCAACATCGAGCCCCTAACTCTAACACTGAACATACCTGCAGCCTATCCTTAATTCTTTTCCTTCCAATGCCTAACTCCAAAATCTCTTAGTATCTTACCATGACCCTTCCTATCTGCAGCATAACCTTAAACATACTCCTATAGTTCCAAACTCTTAACCTCCCTTCTTAGTGCCTAACCATTACCCCACCCCCTGCCATTGAACCATAACATCCCCTACACATAGGACAGAGTTCCAAAATCAGTCGTTTTACCAGTGTTTGGGATTCTGCTATCAGTTTCCTGACTTGCAGCTTCCCGAATGCCAGGATGCCCAATGCATCCAATTGTAATCACTTCAAGTTAATTTTTATGTCTCTACAGTCTTTAGAAATATTTTTGAAAAGTATCTAGTAGATATGATAAACTTTTTTGAACTCTGTTGTTGAATTGTCCCAGCAACTATCATACACCAGATAGAATTTGAACTTTAAGAGAAAATAACTGATTTTGTTTTTGGAAAATAATTATGGCAGCAGTGGGATTTGAACCCACACCTCCGAAGAGAGTGGAGCCTAAATCCAGCGCCTTAGACCGCTCGGCCATGCTACCACACTTAAAGGTAACTCATAGTTTCTCACAGTCTGGAATCTAGAACTAGAATTACAGAAAATGTTGTTGTTGTAGTAAAGAAATACGTAAAAATATGTTTTATGTTAAGCATTTTAGATGCTCTTAACATAAGTGAGAATTTTTTTTTAAAGAATATTGGTTGCCATGCAATCTAGATGAGAAATGGTTAATTTTTAATTAATTTGCATTTTAGTCGAGTTTACCACTTTGAAACCAATCACTGACATTTTCTTTGAAAAATTTATATGGCAGCTTTGGGAAGTTAGCAAAGAAAGAAATTAGCTGTTATAACAATGTGATGATGAACACTTTTTTTCTAATTGAATTGCATTATTGTGGAAATAACAATGAAAACATCAACCTCTAACAATATATATCAATAATAAATATGGCAGCAGTGGGATTTGAACCCACGCCTCCGAAGAGACTGGAGCCTTAATCCAGCGCCTTAGACCGCTCGGCCATGCTACCTCATGGGTGCAGTGTTCATGTGGCTCAAAGATCTATCAAATGATTATTTAAATGTGTTTTGTTCACTTTATATGAAGTAAAAAAACATATTGAGATTTATTAGAGCATTCACATATGGTTAGGGTTAGGTACGTGATACTGGTGCTTGGGTTTCTGGTGGTCATTGCAATATTAGGGACATCTTAATGCTCACATTTCTGACACTTGCTAGGTTAGCCTTCTAACTTTCAACATCGAGCCCCTAACTCTAACACTGAACATACCTGCAGCCTATCCTTAATTCTTTTCCTTCCAATGCCTAACTCCAAAACCTCTTAGTATCTTACCATGACCCTTCCTATCTGCAGCATAACCTTAAACATACTCCTATAGTTCCAAACTCTTAACCTCCCTTCTTAGTGCCTAACCATTACCCCACCCCCTGCCATTGAACCATAACATCCCCTACACATAGGACAGAGTTCCAAAATCAGTCGTTTTACCAGTGCTTGGGATTCTGCTATCAGTTTCCTGACTTGCAGCTTACCGAATGCCAGGATGCCCAATGCATCCAATTGTAATCACTTCAAGTTAATTTTTATGTCTGTACAGTCTTTAGAAATATTTTTGAAAAGTATCTAGTAGATATGATAAACTTTTTTGAACTCTGTTGTTGAATTGTCCCAGCAACTATCATACACCAGATAGAATTTGAACTTTAAGAGAAAATAACTGATTTTGTTTTTGGAAAATAATTATGGCAGCAGTGGGATTTGAACCCACGCCTCCGTAGAGACTGGAGCCTAAATCCAGCGCCTTAGACCGCTCGGCCATGCTACCACACTTAAAGGTAACTCATAGTTTCTCACAGTCTGGAATCTAGAACTAGAAATTACAGAAAATGTTGTTGTTGTAGTAAAGAAATACGTAAAAATCTGTTTTATGTTAAGCATTTTAGATGCTCTTAACATAAGTGAGAATTTTTTTTTAAAGAATATTGGTTGCCATGCAATCTAGATGAGAAATGGTTAATTTTTAATTAATTTGCATTTTAGTCGAGTTTACCACTTTGAAACCAATCACTGACATTTTCTTTGAAAAATTTATATGGCAGCTTTGGGAAGTTAGCAAAGAAAGAAATTAGCTGTTATAACAATGTGATGATGAACACTTATTTTTTAATTGAATTGCATTATTGTGGAAAGAACAATGAAAACATCAACCTCTAACAATATATATCAATAATAAATATGGCAGCAGTGGGATTTGAACCCACGCCTCCAAAGAGACTGGAGCCTTAATCCAGCGCCTTAGACCGCTCGGCCATGCTACCTCATGGGTGCAATGTTCATGTGGCTCAAAGATCTATCAAATGATTATTTAAATGTGTTTTGTTCACTTTATATGAAGTAAAAAAACATATTGAGATTTATTAGAGCATTCACATATGGTTAGGGTTAGGTACGTGATACTGGTGCTTGGGTTTCTGGTGGTCATTGCAATATTAGGGACATCTCAATGCTCACAATTCTGACACTTGCTAGGTTAGCCTTCTAACTTTCAACATCGAGCCCCTAACTCTAACACTGAACATACCTGCAGCCTATCCTTAATTCTTTTCCTTCCAATGCCTAACTCCAAAATCTCTTAGTATCTTACCATGACCCTTCCTATCTGCAGCATAACCTTAAACATACTCCTATAGTTCCAAACTCTTAACCTCCCTTCTTAGTGCCTAACCATTACCCCACCCCCTGCCATTGAACCATAACATCCCCTACACATAGGACAGAGTTCCAAAATCAGTCGTTTTACCAGTGTTTGGGATTCTGCTATCAGTTTCCTGACTTGCAGCTTCCCGAATGCCAGGATGCCCAATGCATCCAATTGTAATCACTTCAAGTTAATTTTTATGTCTCTACAGTCTTTAGAAATATTTTTGAAAAGTATCTAGTAGATATGATAAACTTTTTTGAACTCTGTTGTTGAATTGTCCCAGAAACTATCATACACCAGATAGAATTTGAACTTTAAGAGAAAATAACTGATTTTGTTTTTGGAAAATAATTATGGCAGCAGTGGGATTTGAACCCATGCCTCCGAAGAGACTGGAGCCTAACACCAGCGCCTTAGACCGCTCGGCCATGCTACCACACTTAAAGGTAAGTCATAGTTTCTCACAGTCTGGAATCTAGAACTAGAATTACAGAAAATGTTGTTGTTCTAGTAAAGAAATACGTAAAAATATGTTTTATGTTAATCATTTTAGATGCTCTTAACATAAGTGAGAATTTTTTTTTAAAGAATATTGGTTGCCATGCAATCTAGATGAGAAATGGTTAATTTTTAATTAATTTGCATTTTAGTCGAGTTTACCACTTTGAAACCAATCACTGACATTTTCTTTGAAAAATTTATATGGCAGCTTTGGGAAGTTAGCAAAGAAAGAAATTAGCTGTTATAACAATGTGATGATGAACACTTTTTTTCTAATTGAATTGCATTATTGTGGAAATAACAATGAAAACATCAACCTCTAACAATATATATCAATAATAAATATGGCAGCAGTGGGATTTGAACCCACGCCTCCGAAGAGACTGGAGCCTTAATCCAGCGCCTTAGACCGCTCGGCCATGCTACCTCATGGGTGCAGTGTTCATGTGGCTCAAAGATCTATCAAATGATTATTTAAATGTGTTTTGTTCACTTTATATGAAGTAAAAAAACATATTGAGATTTATTAGAGCATTCACATATGGTTAGGGTTAGGAACGTGATACTGGTGCTTGGGTTTCTGGTGGTCATTGCAATATTAGGGACATCTTAATGCTCACAATTCTTACACTTTCTAGGTTAGCCTTCTAACTTTCAACATCGAGCCCCTAACTCTAACACTGAACATACCTGCAGCCTATCCTTAATTCTTTTCCTTCCAATGCCTAACTCCAAAACCTCTTAGTATCTTACCATGACCCTTCCTATCTGCAGCATAACCTTAAACATACTCCTATAGTTCCAAACTCTTAACCTCCCTTCTTAGTGCCTAACCATTACCCCACCCCCTGCCATTGAACCATAACATCCCCTACACATAGGACAGAGTTCCAAAATCAGTCGTTTTACCAGTGTTTGGGATTCTGCTATCAGTTTCCTGACTTGCAGCTTACCGAATGCCAGGATACCCAATGCATCCAATTGTAATCACTTCAAGTTAATTTTTATGTCTCTACAGTCTTTAGAAATATTTTTGAAAAGTATCTAGTAGATATGATAAACTTTTTTGAACTCTGTTGTTGAATTGTCCCAGCAACTATCATACACCAGATAGAATTTGAACTTTAAGAGAAAATAACTTATTTTGTTTTTGGAAAATAATTATGGCAGCAGTGGGATTTGAACCCACGCCTCCAAAGAGACTGGAGCCTAAATCCAGCGCCTTAGACCGCTCGGCCATGCTACCACACTTAAAGGTAGCTCATAGTTTCTCACAGTCTGGAATCTAGAACTAGAATTACAGAAAATGTTGTTGTTGTAGTAAAGAAATACGTAAAAATCTGTTTTATGTTAAGCATTTTAGATGCTCTTAACATAAGTGAGAATTTTTTTTTAAAGAATATTGGTTGCCATGCAATCTAGATGAGAAATGGTTAATTTTTAATTAATTTGCATTTTAGTCGAGTTTACCACTTTGAAACCAATCACTGACATTTTCTTTGAAAAATTTATATGGCAGCTTTGGGAAGTTAGCAAAGAAAGAAATTAGCTGTTATAACAATGTGATGATGAACACTTATTTTTTAATTGAATTGCATTATTGTGGAAAGAACAATGAAAACATCAACCTCTAACAATATATATCAATAATAAATATGGCAGCAGTGGGATTTGAACCCACGCCTCCGAAGAGACTGGAGCCTAAATCCAGCGCCTTAGACCGCTCGGCCATGCTACCACACTTAAAGGTAACTCATAGTTTCTCACAGTCTGGAATCTAGAACTAGAAATTGCAGAAAATGTTGTTGTTGTAGTAAAGAAATATGTAAAAATCTGTTTTATGTTAAGCATTTTAGATGCTCTTAACATCAGTGAGAAAAGATTTTTTTTTAAAGAATATTGGTTGCCATGCAATCTAGATGAGAAATGGTTAACTTTTAATTAATTTGCATTTTAGTCGAGTTTACCACTTTGAAACCAATCACTGACATTTTCTTTGAAAAATTTATATGGCAGCTTTGGGAAGTTAGCAAAGAAAGAAATTAGTTGTTATAACAATGTGATGATGAACACTTATTTTTTAATTGAATTGCATTATTGTGGAAAGAACAATGAAAACATCAACCTCTAACAATATATATAAATTATAAATATGGCAGCAGTGGGATTTGAACCCACGCCTCCGAACAGACTGGAGCCTTAATCCAGCGCCTTAGACCGCTCGGCCATGCTACCTCATGGGTGCAGTGTTCATGTGGCTCAAAGATCTATCAAATGATTATTTAAATGTGTTTTGTTCACTTTATATGAAGTAAAAAAACATATTGAGATTTATTAGAGCATTCACATATGGTTAGGGTTAGGTACGTGATACTGGTGCTTGGGTTTCTGGTGGTCATTGCAATATTAGGGACATCTCAATGCTCACAATTCTGACACTTGCTAGGTTAGCCTTCTAACTTTCAACATCGAGCCCCTAACTCTAACACTGAACATACCTGCAGCCTATCCTTAATTCTTTTCCTTCCAATGCCTAACTCCAAAATCTCTTAGTATCTTACCATGACCCTTCCTATCTGCAGCATAACCTTAAACATACTCCTATAGTTCCAAACTCTTAACCTCCCTTCTTAGTGCCTAACCATTACCCCACCCCCTGCCATTGAACCATAACATCCCCTACACATAGGACAGAGTTCCAAAATCAGTCGTTTTACCAGTGTTTGGGATTCTGCTATCAGTTTCCTGACTTGCAGCTTCCTGAATGCCAGGATGCCCAATGCATCCAATTGTAATCACTTCAAGTTAATTTTTATGTCTCTACAGTCTTTAGAAATATTTTTGAAAAGTATCTAGTAGATATGATAGACTTTTTTGAACTCTGTTGTTGAATTGTCCCAGCAACTATCATACACCAGATAGAATTTGAACTTTAAGAGAAAATAACTGATTTTGTTTTTGGAAAACAGTTAATTTTTATGTCTCTACAGTCTTTAGAAATATTTTTGAAAAGTATCTAGTAGATATGATAAACTTTTTTGAACTCTGTTGTTGAATTGTCCCAGCAACTATCATACACCAGATAGAATTTGAACTTTAAGAGAAAATAACTGATTTTGTTTTTGGAAAATAATTATGGCAGCAGTGGGATTTGAACCCACGCCTCCGAAGAGACTGGAGCCTAAATCCAGCGCCTTAGACCGCTCGGCCATGCTCGGCCATGCTACCACACTTAAAGGTATTATATATCAATAATAAATATGGCAGCAGTGGGATTTGAACCCTCGCCTCCGAAGAGACTGGAGCCTTAATCCAGCGCCTTAGACCGCTCGGCCATGCTACCGCATGGGTGCAGTGTTCATGTGGCTCAAAGATCTATCAAATTATTATTTAAATGTGTTTTGTTCACTTTATATGAAGTAAAAAAACATATTGAGATTTATTAGAGCATTCACATATGGTTAGGGTTAGGTACGTGATACTGGTGCTTGGGTTTCTGGTGGTCATTGCAATATTAGGGACATCTCAATGCTCACAATTCTGACACTTGCTAGGTTAGCCTTCTAACTTTCAACATCGAGCCCCTAACTCTAACACTGAACATACCTGCAGCCTATCCTTAATTCTTTTCCTTCCAATGCCTAACTCCAAAATCTCTTAGTATCTTACCATGACCCTTCCTATCTGCAGCATAACCTTAAACATACTCCTATAGTTCCAAACTCTTAACCTCCCTTCTTAGTGCCTAACCATTACCCCACCCCCTGCCATTGAACCATAACATCCCCTACACATAGGACAGAGTTCCAAAATCAGTCGTTTTACCAGTGTTTGGGATTCTGCTATCAGTTTCCTGACTTGCAGCTTCCCGAATGCCAGGATGCCCAATGCATCCAATTGTAATCACTTCAAGTTAATTTTTATGTCTCTACAGTCTTTAGAAATATTTTTGAAAAGTATCTAGTAGATATGATAAACTTTTTTGAACTCTGTTGTTGAATTGTCCCAGCAACTATCATACACCAGATAGAATTTGAACTTTAAGAGAAATAACTGATTTTGTTTTTGGAAAATAATTATGGCAGCAGTGGGATTTGAACCCACGCCTCCGAAGAGACTGGAGCCTAAATCCAGCGCCTTAGACCGCTCGGCCATGCTACCACACTTAAAGGTAAGTCATAGTTTCTCACAGTCTGGAATCTAGAACTAGAATTACAGAAAATGTTGTTGTTGTAGTAAAGAAATACGTAAAAATATGTTTTATGTTAAGCATTTTAGATGCTCTTAACATAAGTGAGATTTTTTTTTTAAAGAATATTGGTTGCCATGCAATCTAGATGAGAAATGGTTAATTTTTAATTAATTTGCATTTTAGTCGAGTTTACCACTTTGAAACCAATCACTGACATTTTCTTTGAAAAATTTATATGGCAGCTTTGGGAAGTTAGCAAAGAAAGAAATTAGCTGTTATAACAATGTGATGATGAACACTTTTTTTCTAATTGAATTGCATTATTGTGGAAATAACAATGAAAACATCAACCTCTAACAATATATATCAATAATAAATATGGCAGCAGTGGGATTTGAACCCACGCCTCCGAAGAGACTGGGGCCTTAATCCAGCGCCTTAGACCGCTCGGCCATGC
Source organism: Crinia signifera (assembly GCF_055691185.1). Classification (NCBI taxonomy): domain Eukaryota; kingdom Metazoa; phylum Chordata; class Amphibia; order Anura; family Myobatrachidae; genus Crinia; species Crinia signifera. The sequence goes on along the minus strand of NW_028142023.1, from coordinate 328,139 downwards.
TACCTCATGGGTGCAGTGTTCATGTGGCTCAAAGATCTATCAAATTATTATTTAAATGTGTTTTGTTCACTTTATATGAAGTAAAAAAACATATTGAGATTTATTAGAGCATTCACATATGGTTAGGGTTAGGTACGTGATACTGGTGCTTGGGTTTCTGGTGGTCATTGCAATATTAGGGACATCTCAATGCTCACAATTCTGACACTTGCTAGGTTAGCCTTCTAACTTTCAACATCGAGCCCCTAACTCTAACACTGAACATACCTGCAGCCTATCCTTAATTCTTTTCCTTCCAATGCCTAACTCCAAAACCTCTTAGTATCTTACCATGACCCTTCCTATCTGCAGCATAACCTTAAACATACTCCTATAGTTCCAAACTCTTAACCTCCCTTCTTAGTGCCTAACCATTACCCCACCCCCTGCCATTGAACCATAACATCCCCTACACATAGGACAGAGTTCCAAAATCAGTCGTTTTACCAGTGTTTGGGATTCTGCTATCAGTTTCCTGACTTGCAGCTTACCGAATGCCAGGATGCCCAATGCATCCAATTGTAATCACTTCAAGTTAATTTTTATGTCTCTACAGTCTTTAGAAATATTTTTGAAAAGTATCTAGTAGATATGATAAACTTTTTTGAACTCTGTTGTTGAGTTGTCCCAGCAACTATCATACACCAGATAGAATTTGAACTTTAAGAGAAAATAACTGATTTTGTTTTTGGAAAATAATTATGGCAGCAGTGGGATTTGAACCCACGCCTCCGAAGAGACTGGAGCCTTAATCCAGCGCCTTAGACCGCTCGGCCATGCTACCTCATGGGTGCAGTGTTCATGTGGCTCAAAGATCTATCAAATTATTATTTAAATGTGTTTTGTTCACTTTATATGAAGTAAAAAAACATATTGAGATTTATTAGAGCATTCACATATGGTTAGGGTTAGGTACGTGATACTGGTGCTTGGGTTTCTGGTGGTCATTGCAATATTAGGGACATCTCAATGCTCACAATTCTGACACTTGCTAGGTTAGCCTTCTAACTTTCAACATCGAGCCCCTAACTCTAACACTGAACATACCTGCAGCCTATCCTTAATTCTTTTCCTTCCAATGCCTAACTCCAAAACCTCTTAGTATCTTACCATGACCCTTCCTATCTGCAGCATAACCTTAAACATACTCCTATAGTTCCAAACTCTTAACCTCCCTTCTTAGTGCCTAACCATTACCCCACCCCCTGCCATTGAACCATAACATCCCCTACACATAGGACAGAGTTCCAAAATCAGTCGTTTTACCAGTGTTTGGGATTCTGCTATCAGTTTCCTGACTTGCAGCTTACCGAATGCCAGGATGCCCAATGCATCCAATTGTAATCACTTCAAGTTAATTTTTATGTCTCTACAGTCTTTAGAAATATTTTTGAAAAGTATCTAGTAGATATGATAAACTTTTTTGAACTCTGTTGTTGAATTGTCCCAGCAACTATCATACACCAGATAGAATTTGAACTTTAAGAGAAAATAACTGATTTTGTTTTTGGAAAACAGTTAATTTTTATGTCTCTACAGTCTTTAGAAATATTTTTGAAAAGTATCTAGTAGATATGATAAACTTTTTTGAACTCTGTTGTTGAATTGTCCCAGCAACTATCATACACCAGATAGAATTTGAACTTTAAGAGAAAATAACTGATTTTGTTTTTGGAAAATAATTATGGCAGCAGTGGGATTTGAACCCACGCCTCCGAAGAGACTGGAGCCTAAATCCAGCGCCTTAGACCGCTCGGCCATGCTCGGCCATGCTACCACACTTAAAGGTATTATATATCAATAATAAATATGGCAGCAGTGGGATTTGAACCCTCGCCTCCGAAGAGACTGGAGCCTTAATCCAGCGCCTTAGACCGCTCGGCCATGCTACCGCATGGGTGCAGTGTTCATGTGGCTCAAAGATCTATCAAATTATTATTTAAATGTGTTTTGTTCACTTTATATGAAGTAAAAAAACATATTGAGATTTATTAGAGCATTCACATATGGTTAGGGTTAGGTACGTGATACTGGTGCTTGGGTTTCTGGTGGTCATTGCAATATTAGGGACATCTCAATGCTCACAATTCTGACACTTGCTAGGTTAGCCTTCTAACTTTCAACATCGAGCCCCTAACTCTAACACTGAACATACCTGCAGCCTATCCTTAATTCTTTTCCTTCCAATGCCTAACTCCAAAATCTCTTAGTATCTTACCATGACCCTTCCTATCTGCAGCATAACCTTAAACATACTCCTATAGTTCCAAACTCTTAACCTCCCTTCTTAGTGCCTAACCATTACCCCACCCCCTGCCATTGAACCATAACATCCCCTACACATAGGACAGAGTTCCAAAATCAGTCGTTTTACCAGTGTTTGGGATTCTGCTATCAGTTTCCTGACTTGCAGCTTCCCGAATGCCAGGATGCCCAATGCATCCAATTGTAATCACTTCAAGTTAATTTTTATGTCTCTACAGTCTTTAGAAATATTTTTGAAAAGTATCTAGTAGATATGATAAACTTTTTTGAACTCTGTTGTTGAATTGTCCCAGCAACTATCATACACCAGATAGAATTTGAACTTTAAGAGAAATAACTGATTTTGTTTTTGGAAAATAATTATGGCAGCAGTGGGATTTGAACCCACGCCTCCGAAGAGACTGGAGCCTAAATCCAGCGCCTTAGACCGCTCGGCCATGCTACCACACTTAAAGGTAAGTCATAGTTTCTCACAGTCTGGAATCTAGAACTAGAATTACAGAAAATGTTGTTGTTGTAGTAAAGAAATACGTAAAAATATGTTTTATGTTAAGCATTTTAGATGCTCTTAACATAAGTGAGATTTTTTTTTTAAAGAATATTGGTTGCCATGCAATCTAGATGAGAAATGGTTAATTTTTAATTAATTTGCATTTTAGTCGAGTTTACCACTTTGAAACCAATCACTGACATTTTCTTTGAAAAATTTATATGGCAGCTTTGGGAAGTTAGCAAAGAAAGAAATTAGCTGTTATAACAATGTGATGATGAACACTTTTTTTCTAATTGAATTGCATTATTGTGGAAATAACAATGAAAACATCAACCTCTAACAATATATATCAATAATAAATATGGCAGCAGTGGGATTTGAACCCACGCCTCCGAAGAGACTGGGGCCTTAATCCAGCGCCTTAGACCGCTCGGCCATGCTACCTCATGGGTGCAGTGTTCATGTGGCTCAAAGATCTATCAAATTATTATTTAAATGTGTTTTGTTCACTTTATATGAAGTAAAAAAACATATTGAGATTTATTAGAGCATTCACATATGGTTAGGGTTAGGTACGTGATACTGGTGCTTGGGTTTCTGGTGGTCATTGCAATATTAGGGACATCTCAATGCTCACAATTCTGACACTTGCTAGGTTAGCCTTCTAACTTTCAACATCGAGCCCCTAACTCTAACACTGAACATACCTGCAGCCTATCCTTAATTCTTTTCCTTCCAATGCCTAACTCCAAAACCTCTTAGTATCTTACCATGACCCTTCCTATCTGCAGCATAACCTTAAACATACTCCTATAGTTCCAAACTCTTAACCTCCCTTCTTAGTGCCTAACCATTACCCCACCCCCTGCCATTGAACCATAACATCCCCTACACATAGGACAGAGTTCCAAAATCAGTCGTTTTACCAGTGTTTGGGATTCTGCTATCAGTTTCCTGACTTGCAGCTTACCGAATGCCAGGATGCCCAATGCATCCAATTGTAATCACTTCAAGTTAATTTTTATGTCTCTACAGTCTTTAGAAATATTTTTGAAAAGTATCTAGTAGATATGATAAACTTTTTTGAACTCTGTTGTTGAGTTGTCCCAGCAACTATCATACACCAGATAGAATTTGAACTTTAAGAGAAAATAACTGATTTTGTTTTTGGAAAATAATTATGGCAGCAGTGGGATTTGAACCCACGCCTCCGAAGAGACTGGAGCCTTAATCCAGCGCCTTAGACCGCTCGGCCATGCTACCTCATGGGTGCAGTGTTCATGTGGCTCAAAGATCTATCAAATTATTATTTAAATGTGTTTTGTTCACTTTATATGAAGTAAAAAAACATATTGAGATTTATTAGAGCATTCACATATGGTTAGGGTTAGGTACGTGATACTGGTGCTTGGGTTTCTGGTGGTCATTGCAATATTAGGGACATCTCAATGCTCACAATTCTGACACTTGCTAGGTTAGCCTTCTAACTTTCAACATCGAGCCCCTAACTCTAACACTGAACATACCTGCAGCCTATCCTTAATTCTTTTCCTTCCAATGCCTAACTCCAAAATCTCTTAGTATCTTACCATGACCCTTCCTATCTGCAGCATAACCTTAAACATACTCCTATAGTTCCAAACTCTTAACCTCCCTTCTTAGTGCCTAACCATTACCCCACCCCCTGCCATTGAACCATAACATCCCCTACACATAGGACAGAGTTCCAAAATCAGTCGTTTTACCAGTGTTTGGGATTCTGCTATCAGTTTCCTGACTTGCAGCTTCTCGAATGCCAGGATGCCCAATGCATCCAATTGTAATCACTTCAAGTTAATTTTTATGTCTCTACAGTCTTTAGAAATATTTTTGAAAAGTATCTAGTAGATATGATAAACTTTTTTGAACTCTGTTGTTGAATTGTCCCAGCAACTATCATACACCAGATAGAATTTGAACTTTAAGAGAAATAACTGATTTTGTTTTTGGAAAATAATTATGGCAGCAGTGGGATTTGAACCCACGCCTCCGAAGAGACTGGAGCCTAAATCCAGCGCCTTAGACCGCTCGGCCATGCTACCACACTTAAAGGTAAGTCATAGTTTCTCACAGTCTGGAATCTAGAACTAGAATTACAGAAAATGTTGTTGTTGTAGTAAAGAAATACGTAAAAATATGTTTTATGTTAAGCATTTTAGATGCTCTTAACATAAGTGAGAATTTTTTTTTAAAGAATATTGGTTGCCATGCAATCTAGATGAGAAATGGTTAATTTTTAATTAATTTGCATTTTAGTCGAGTTTACCACTTTGAAACCAATCACTGACATTTTCTTTGAAAAATTTATATGGCAGCTTTGGGAAGTTAGCAAAGAAAGAAATTAGCTGTTATAACAATGTGATGATGAACACTTTTTTTCTAATTGAATTGCATTATTGTGGAAATAACAATGAAAACATCAACCTCTAACAATATATATCAATAATAAATATGGCAGCAGTGGGATTTGAACCCACGCCTCCGAAGAGACTGGAGCCTTAATCCAGCGCCTTAGACCGCTCGGCCATGCTACCTCATGGGTGCAGTGTTCATGTGGCTCAAAGATCTATCAAATGATTATTTAAATGTGTTTTGTTCACTTTATATGAAGTAAAAAAACATATTGAGATTTATTAGAGCATTCACATATGGTTAGGGTTAGGTACGTGATACTGGTGCTTGGGTTTCTGGTGGTCATTGCAATATTAGGGACATCTTAATGCTCACAATTCTGACACTTGCTAGGTTAGCCTTCTAACTTTCAACATCGAGCCCCTAACTCTAACACTGAACATACCTGCAGCCTATCCTTAATTCTTTTCCTTCCAATTCCTAACTCCAAAACCTCTTAGTATCTTACCATGACCCTTCCTATCTGCAGCATAACCTTAAACATACTCCTATAGTTCCAAACTCTTAACCTCCCTTCTTAGTGCCTAACCATTACCCCACCCCCTGCCATTGAACCATAACATCCCCTACACATAGGACAGAGTTCCAAAATCAGTCGTTTTACCAGTGTTTGGGATTCTGCTATCAGTTTCCTGACTTGCAGCTTACCGAATGCCAGGATGCCCAATGCATCCAATTGTAATCACTTCAAGTTAATTTTTATGTCTCTACAGTCTTTAGAAATATTTTTGAAAAGTATCTAGTAGATATGATAAACTTTTTTGAACTCTGTTGTTGAATTGTCCCAGCAACTATCATACACCAGATAGAATTTGAAATTTAAGAGAAAATAACTGATTTTGTTTTTGGAAAATAATTATGGCAGCAGTGGGATTTGAACCCACGCCTCCGAAGAGACTGGAGCCTAAATCCAGCGCCTTAGACCGCTCGGCCATACTACCACACTTAAAGATAACTCATAGTTTCTCACAGTCTGGAATCTAGAACTAGAAATTACAGAAAATGTTGTTGTTGTAGTAAAGAAATACGTAAAAATCTGTTTTATGTTAAGCATTTTAGATGCTCTTAACATAAGTGAGAATTTTTTTTTAAGGAATATTGGTTGCCATGCAATCTAGATGAGAAATGGTTAATTTTTAATTAATTTGCATTTTAGTCGAGTTTACCACTTTGAAACCAATCACTGACATTTTCTTTGAAAAATTTATATGGCAGCTTTGGGAAGTTAGCAAAGAAAGAAATTAGCTGTTATAACAATGTGATGATGAACACTTATTTTTTAATTGAATTGCATTATTGTGGAAAGAACAATGAAAACATCAACCTCTAACAATATATATCAATAATAAATATGGCAGCAGTGGGATTTGAACCCACGCCTCCAAAGAGACTGGAGCCTTAATCCAGCACCTTAGACCGCTTAAAATCAGTCGTTTTACCAGTGTTTGGGATTCTGCTATCAGTTTCCTGACTTGCAGCTTCCCGAATGCCAGGATGCCCAATGCATCCAATTGTAATCACTTCAAGTTAATTTTTATGTCTCTACAGTCCTTAGAAATATTTTTGAAAAGTATCTAGTAGATATGATAAACTTTTTTGAACTCTGTTGTTGAATTGTCCCAGCAACTACCAGATAGAATTTGAACTTTAAGAGAAAATAACTGATTTTGTGTTTGGAAAATAATTATGGCAGCAGTGGGATTTGAACCCACGCCTCCGAAGAGACTGGAGCCTAACTCCAGCGCCTTAGACCGCTCGGCCATGCTACCACACTTAAAGGTATTATATATCAATAATAAATATGGCAGCAGTGGGATTTGAACCCACGCCTCCGAAGAGACTGGAGCCTTAATCCAGCACCTTAGACCGCTCGGCCATGCTACCTCATGGGTGCAGTATTCATGTGGCTCAAAGATCTATCAAATTATTATTTAAATGTGTTTTGTTCACTTTATATGAAGTAAAAAAACATATTGAGATTTATTAGAGCATTCACATATGGTTAGGGTTAGGTACGTGATACTGGTGCTTGGGTTTCTGGTGGTCATTGCAATATTAGGGACATCTCAATGCTCACAATTCTGACACTTGCTAGGTTAGCCTTCTAACTTTCAACATCGAGCCCCTAACTCTAACACTGAACATACCTGCAGCCTATCCTTAATTCTTTTCCTTCCAATGCCTAACTCCAAAATCTCTTAGTATCTTACCATGACCCTTCCTATCTGCAGCATAACCTTAAACATACTCCTATAGTTCCAAACTCTTAACCTCCCTTCTTAGTGCCTAACCATTACCCCACCCCCTGCCATTGAACCATAACATCCCCTACACATAGGACAGAGTTCCAAAATCAGTCGTTTTACCAGTGTTTGGGATTCTGCTATCAGTTTCCTGACTTGCAGCTTACCGAATGCCAGGATGCCCAATGCATCCAATTGTAATCACTTCAAGTTAATTTTTATGTCTCTACAGTCTTTAGAAATATTTTTGAAAAGTATCTAGTAGATATGATAAACTTTTTTGAACTCTGTTGTTGAATTGTCCCAGCAACTATCATACACAAGATAGAATTTGAAATTTAAGAGAAAATAACTGATTTTGTTTTTGGAAAATAATTATGGCAGCAGTGGGATTCAAACCCACGCCTCCGAAGAGACTGGAGCCTAAATCCAGCGCCTTAGACCGCTCGACATGCTACCACACTTAAAGGTAACTCATAGTTTCTCACAGTCTGGAATCTAGAACTAGAAATTACAGAAAATGTTGTTGTTGTAGTAAAGAAATACGTAAAAATCTGTTTTATGTTAAGCATTTTAGATGCTCTTAACATAAGTGAGAATTTTTTTTTAAAGAATATTGGTTGCCATGCAATCTAGATGAGAAATGGTTAATTTTTAATTAATTTGCATTTTAGTCGAGTTTACCACTTTGAAACCAATCACTGACATTTTCTTTGAAAAATTTATATGGCAGCTTTGGGAAGTTAGCAAAGAAAGAAATTAGCTGTTATAACAATGTGATGATGAACACTTATTTTTTAATTGAATTGCATTATTGTGGAAAGAACAATGAAAACATCAACCTCTAACAATATATATCAATAATAAATATGGCAGCAGTGGGATTTGAACCCACGCCTCCAAAGAGACTGGAGCCTTAATCCAGCGCCTTAGACCGCTTAAAATCAGTCGTTTTACCAGTGTTTGGGATTCTGCTATCAGTTTCCTGACTTGCAGCTTCCCGAATGCCAGGATGCCCAATGCATCCAATTGTAATCACTTCAAGTTAATTTTTATGTCTCTACAGTCCTTAGAAATATTTTTGAAAAGTATCTAGTAGATATGATAAACTTTTTTGAACTCTGTTGTTGAATTGTCCCAGCAACTACCAGATAGAATTTGAACTTTAAGAGAAAATAACTGATTTTGTGTTTGGAAAATAATTATGGCAGCAGTGGGATTTGAACCCACGCCTCCGAAGAGACTGGAGCCTTAATCCAGCACCTTAGACCGCTCGGCCATGCTACCTCATGGGTGCAGTGTTCATGTGGCTCAAAGATCTATCAAATGATTATTTAAATGTGTTTTGTTCACTTTATATGAAGTAAAAAAAATATTGAGATTTATTAGAGCATTCACATATGGTTAGGGTTAGGTACGTGATACTGGTGCTTGGGTTTCTGGTGGTCATTGCAATATTAGGGACATCTCAATGCTCACAATTCTGACACTTGCTAGGTTAGCCTTCTAACTTTCAACATCGAGCCCCTAACTCTAACACTGAACATACCTGCAGCCTATCCTTAATTCTTTTCCTTCCAATGCCTAACTCCAAAATCTCTTAGTATCTTACCATGACCCTTCCTATCTGCAGCATAACCTTAAACATACTCCTATAGTTCCAAACTCTTAACCTCCCTTCTTAGTGCCTAACCATTACCCCACCCCCTGCCATTGAACCATAACATCCCCTACACATAGGACAGAGTTCCAAAATCAGTCGTTTTACCAGTGTTTGGGATTCTGCTATCAGTTTTCTGACTTGCAGCTTCCCGAATGCCAGGATGCCCAATGCATCCAATTGTAATCACTTCAAGTTAATTTTTATGTCTCTACAGTCTTTAGAAATATTTTTGAAAAGTATCTAGTAGATATGATAAACTTTTTTGAACTCTGTTGTTGAATTGTCCCAGCAACTATCATACACCAGATAGAATTTGAACTTTAAGAGAAAATAACTGATTTTGTTTTTGGAAAATAATTATGACAGCAGTGGGATTTGAACCCACGCCTCCGAAGAGACTGGAGCCTAAATCCAGCGCCTTAGACCGCTCGGCCATGCTACCACACTTAAAAGTAAGTCATAGTTTCTCACAGTCTGGAATCTAGAACTAGAATTACAGAAAATGTTGTTGTTGTAGTAAAGAAATACGTAAAAATATGTTTTATGTTAAGCATTTTAGATGCTCTTAACATAAGTGAGAATTTTTTTTTAAAGAATATTGGTTGCCATGCAATCTAGATGAGAAATGGTTAATTTTTAATTAATTTGCATTTTAGTCGAGTTTACCACTTTGAAACCAATCACTGACATTTTCTTTGAAAAATTTATATGGCAGCTTTGGGAAGTTAGCAAAGAAAGAAATTAGCTGTTATAACAATGTGATGATGAACACTTTTTTTCTAATTGAATTGCATTATTGTGGAAATAACAATGAAAACATCAACCTCTAACAATATATATCAATAATAAATATGGCAGCAGTGGGATTTGAACCCACGCCTCCGAAGAGACTGGAGCCTTAATCCAGCGCCTTAGACCGCTCGGCCATGCTACCTCATGGGTGCAGTGTTCATGTGGCTCAAAGATCTATCAAATGATTATTTAAATGTGTTTTGTTCACTTTATATGAAGTAAAAAAACATATTGAGATTTATTAGAGCATTCACATATGGTTAGGGTTAGGTACGTGATACTGGTGCTTGGGTTTCTGGTGGTCATTGCAATATTAGGGACATCTTAATGCTCACAATTCTGACACTTGCTAGGTTAGCCTTCTAACTTTCAACATCGAGCCCCTAACTCTAACACTGAACATACCTGCAGCCTATCCTTAATTCTTTTCCTTCCAATTCCTAACTCCAAAACCTCTTAGTATCTTACCATGACCCTTCCTATCTGCAGCATAACCTTAAACATACTCCTATAGTTCCAAACTCTTAACCTCCCTTCTTAGTGCCTAACCATTACCCCACCCCCTGCCATTGAACCATAACATCCCCTACACATAGGACAGAGTTCCAAAATCAGTCGTTTTACCAGTGTTTGGGATTCTGCTATCAGTTTCCTGACTTGCAGCTTACCGAATGCCAGGATGCCCAATGCATCCAATTGTAATCACTTCAAGTTAATTTTTATGTCTCTACAGTCTTTAGAAATATTTTTGAAAAGTATCTAGTAGATATGATAAACTTTTTTGAACTCTGTTGTTGAATTGTCCCAGCAACTATCATACACCAGATAGAATTTGAAATTTAAGAGAAAATAACTGATTTTGTTTTTGGAAAATAATTATGGCAGCAGTGGGATTTGAACCCACGCCTCCGAAGAGACTGGAGCCTAAATCCAGCGCCTTAGACCGCTCGGCCATACTACCACACTTAAAGGTAACTCATAGTTTCTCACAGTCTGGAATCTAGAACTAGAAATTACAGAAAATGTTGTTGTTGTAGTAAAGAAATACGTAAAAATCTGTTTTATGTTAAGCATTTTAGATGCTCTTAACATAATTGAGAATTTTTTTTTAAGGAATATTGGTTGCCATGCAATCTAGATGAGAAATGGTTAATTTTTAATTAATTTGCATTTTAGTCGAGTTTACCACTTTGAAACCAATCACTGACATTTTCTTTGAAAAATTTATATGGCAGCTTTGGGAAGTTAGCAAAGAAAGAAATTAGCTGTTATAACAATGTGATGATGAACACTTATTTTTTAATTGAATTGCATTATTGTGGAAAGAACAATGAAAACATCAACCTCTAACAATATATATCAATAATAAATATGGCAGCAGTGGGATTTGAACCCACGCCTCCAAAGAGACTGGAGCCTTAATCCAGCACCTTAGACCGCTTAAAATCAGTCGTTTTACCAGTGTTTGGGATTCTGCTATCAGTTTCCTGACTTGCAGCTTCCCGAATGCCAGGATGCCCAATGCATCCAATTGTAATCACTTCAAGTTAATTTTTATGTCTCTACAGTCCTTAGAAATATTTTTGAAAAGTATCTAGTAGATATGATAAACTTTTTTGAACTCTGTTGTTGAATTGTCCCAGCAACTACCAGATAGAATTTGAACTTTAAGAGAAAATAACTGATATTGTGTTTGGAAAATAATTATGGCAGCAGTGGGATTTGAACCCACGCCTGCGAAGAGACTGGAGCCTAACTCCAGCGCCTTAGACCGCTCGGCCATGCTACCACACTTAAAGGTATTATATATCAATAATAAATATGGCAGCAGTGGGATTTGAACCCACGCCTCCGAAGAGACTGGAGCCTTAATCCAGCACCTTAGACCGCTCGGCCATGCTACCTCATGGGTGCAGTATTCATGTGGCTCAAAGATCTATCAAATTATTATTTAAATGTGTTTTGTTCACTTTATATGAAGTAAAAAAACATATTGAGATTTATTAGAGCATTCACATATGGTTAGGGTTAGGTACGTGATACTGGTGCTTGGGTTTCTGGTGGTCATTGCAATATTAGGGACATCTCAATGCTCACAATTCTGACACTTGCTAGGTTAGCCTTCTAACTTTCAACATCGAGCCCCTAACTCTAACACTGAACATACCTGCAGCCTATCCTTAATTCTTTTCCTTCCAATGCCTAACTCCAAAATCTCTTAGTATCTTACCATGACCCTTCCTATCTGCAGCATAACCTTAAAAATACTCCTATAGTTCCAAACTCTTAACCTCCCTTCTTAGTGCCTAACCATTACCCCACCCCCTGCCATTGAACCATAACATCCCCTACACATAGGACAGAGTTCCAAAATCAGTCGTTTTACCAGTGTTTGGGATTCTGCTATCAGTTTCCTGACTTGCAGCTTACCGAATGCCAGGATGCCCAATGCATCCAATTGTAATCACTTCAAGTTAATTTTTATGTCTCTACAGTCTTTAGAAATATTTTTGAAAAGTATCTAGTAGATATGATAAACTTTTTTGAACTCTGTTGTTGAATTGTCCCAGCAACTATCATACACCAGATAGAATTTGAAATTTAAAGAGAAAATAACTGATTTTGTTTTTGGAAAATAATTAGCTGTTATAACAATGTGATGATGAACACTTATTTTTTAATTGAATTGCATTATTGTGGAAAGAACAATAAAAACATCAACCTCTAACAATATATATCAATAATAAATATGGCAGCAGTGGGATTTGAACCCACGCCTCCAAAGAGACTGGAGCCTTAATCCAGCGCCTTAGACCGCTTAAAATCAGTCGTTTTACCAGTGTTTGGGATTCTGCTATCAGTTTCCTGACTTGCAGCTTCCCGAATGCCAGGATGCCCAATGCATCCAATTGTAATCACTTCAAGTTAATTTTTATGTCTCTACAGTCCTTAGAAATATTTTTGAAAAGTATCTAGTAGATATGATAAACTTTTTTGAACTCTGTTGTTGAATTGTCCCAGCAACTACCAGATAGAATTTGAACTTTAAGAGAAAATAACTGATTTTGTGTTTGGAAAATAATTATGGCAGCAGTGGGATTTGAACCCACGCCTCCGAAGAGACTGGAGCCTTAATCCAGCGCCTTAGACCACTCGGCCATGCTACCTCATGGGTGCAGTGTTCATGTGGCTCAAAGATCTATCAAATGATTATTTAAATGTGTTTTGTTCACTTTATATGAAGTAAAAAAACATATTGAGATTTATTAGAGCATTCACATATGGTTAGGGTTAGGTACGTGATACTGGTGCTTGGGTTTCTGGTGGTCATTGCAATATTAGGGACATCTCAATGCCCACAATTCTGACACTTGCTAGGTTAGCCTTCTAACTTTCAACATCGAGCCCCTAACTCTAACACTGAACATACCTGCAGCCTATCCTTAATTCTTTTCCTTCCAATGCCTAACCCCAAAACCTCTTAGTATCTTACCATGACCTTTCCTATCTGCAGCATAACCTTAAACATACTCCTATAGTTCCAAACTCTTAACCTCCCTTCTTAGTGCCTAACCATTACCCCACCCCCTGCCATTGAACCATAACATCCCCTACACATAGGACAGAGTTCCAAAATCAGTCGTTTTACCAGTGTTTGGGATTCTGCTATCAGTTTCCTGACTTGCATCTTCCCGAATGCCAGGATGCCCAATGCATCCAATTGTAATCACTTCAAGTTAATTTTTATGTCTCTACAGTCTTTAGAAATATTTTTGAAAAGTATTTAGTAGATATTATAAGCTTTTTTGAACTCTGTTGTTGAATTGTCCCAGCAACTATCATACACCAGATAGAATTTGAACTTTAAGAGAAAATAACTGATTTTGTTTTTGGAAAATAATTACGGCAGCAGTGGGATTTGAACCCACTCCTCCGAAGAGACTGGAGCCTAAATCCAGCGCCTTAGACCGCTCGGCCATGCTACCACACTTAAAGGTAACTCATAGTTTCTCACAGTCTGGAATCTAGAACTAGAATTACAGAAAATGTTGTTGTTGTAGTAAAGAAATACGTAAAAATCTGTTTTATGTTAAGCATTTTAGATGCTCTTAACATCAGTAAGAAAAGATTTTTTTTTAAAGAATATTGGTTGCCATGCAATCTAGATGAGAAATGGTTAACTTTTAATTAATTTGCATTTTAGTCGAGTTTACCACTTTGAAACCAATCACTGACATTTTCTTTGAAAAATTTATATGGCAGCTTTGGGAAGTTAGCAAAGAAAGAAATTAGCTGTTATAACAATGTGACGATGAACACTTATTTTTTAATTGAATTGCATTATTGTGGAAAGAACAATGAAAACATCAACCTCTAACAATATATATAAATTATAAATATGGCAGCAGTGGGATTTGAACCCACGCCTCCGAAGAGACTGGAGCCTTAATCCAGCGCCTTAGACCGCTCGGCCATGCTACCTCATGGGTGCAGTGTTCATGTGGCTCAAAGATCTATCAAATGATTATTTAAATGTGTTTTGTTCACTTTATATGAAGTAAAAAAACATATTGAGATTTATTAGAGCATTCACATATGGTTAGGGTTAGGTACGTGATACTGGTGCTTGGGTTTCTGGTGGTCATTGCAATATTAGGGACATCTCAATGCTCACAATTCTGACACTTGCTAGGTTAGCCTTCTAACTTTCAACATCGAGCCCCTAACTCTAACACTGAACATACCTGCAGCCTATCCTTAATTCTTTTCCTTCCAATGCCTAACCCCAAAACCTCTTAGTATCTTACCATGACCCTTCCTATCTGCAGCATAACCTTAAACATACTCCTATAGTTCCAAACTCTTAACCTCCCTTCTTAGTGCCTAACCATTACCCCACCCCCTGCCATTGAACCATAACATCCCCTACACATAGGACAGAGTTCCAAAATCAGTCGTTTTACCAGTGTTTGGGATTCTGCTATCAGTTTCCTGACTTGCAGCTTCCCGAATGCCAGGATGCCCAATGCATCCAATTGTAATCACTTCAAGTTAATTTTTATGTCTCTACAGTCTTTAGAAATATTTTTGAAAAGTATCTAGTAGATATGATAAACTTTTTTGAACTCTGTTGTTGAATTGTCCCAGCAACTATCATACACCAGATAGAATTTGAACTTTAAGAGAAAATAACTGATTTTGTTTTTGGAAAATAATTATGGCAGCAGTGGGATTTGAACCCACGCCTCCGAAGAGACTGGAGCCTAAATCCAGCGCCTTAGACCGCTCGGCCATGCTACCACACTTAAAGGTAACTCATAGTTTCTCACAGTCTGGAATCTAGAACTAGAAATTACAGAAAATGTTGTTGTTGTAGTAAAGAAATATGTAAAAATCTTTTTTATGTTAAGCATTTTAGATGCTCTTAACATAAGTGAGAATTTTTATTTAAAGAATATTGGTTGCCATGCAATCTAGATGAGAAATGGTTAATTTTTAATTAATTTGCATTTTAGTCGAGTTTACCACTTTGAAACCAATCACTGACATTTTCTTTGAAAAATTTACATGGCAGCTTTGGGAAGTTAGCAAAGAAAGAAATTAGCTGTTATAACAATGTGATGATGAACACTTATTTTTTAATTGAATTGCATTATTGTGGAAAGAACAATGAAAACATCAACCTCTAACAATATATATCAATAATAAATATGGCAGCAGTGGGATTTGAACCCACGCCTCCGAAGAGACTGGAGCCTTAATCCAGCGCCTTAGACCGCTCGGCCATGCTACCTCATGGGTGCAGTGTTCATGTGGCTCAAAGATCTATCAAATGTTTATTTAAATGTGTTTTGTTCACTTTATATGAAGTAAAAAAACATATTGAGATTTATTAGAGCATTCACATATGGTTAGGGTTAGGTACGTGATACTGGTGCTTGGGTTTCTGGTGGTCATTGCAATATTAGGGACATCTCAATGCTCACAATTCTGACACTTGCTAGGTTAGCCTTCTAACTTTCAACATCGAGCCCCTAACTCTAACACTGAACATACCTGCAGCCTATCCTTAATTCTTTTCCTTCCAATGCCTAACTCCAAAACCTCTTAGTATCTTACCATGACCCTTCCTATCTGCAGCATAACCTTAAACATACTCCTATAGTTCCAAACTCTTAACCTCCCTTCTAAGTGCCTAACCATTACCCCACCCCCTGCCATTGAACCATAACATCCCCTACACATAGGACAGAGTTCCAAAATCAGTCGTTTTACCAGTGTTTGGGATTCTGCTATCAGTTTCCTGACTTGCAGCTTCCCGAATGCCAGGATGCCCAATGCATCCAATTGTAATCACTTCAAGTTAATTTTTAAGTCTCTACAGTCTTTAGAAATATTTTTGAAAAGTATCTAGTAGATATGATAAACTTTTTTGAACTCTGTTGTTGATTTGTCCCAGCAACTATCATACACCAGATAGAATTTGAACTTTAAGAGAAAATAACTGATTTTGTTTTTGGAAAATAATTATGGCAGCAGTGGGATTTGAACCCACGCCTCCGAAGAGACTGGAGCCTAAATCCAGCGCCTTAGACCGCTCGGCCATGCTACCACACTTAAAGGTAACTCATAGTTTCTCACAGTCTGGAATCTAGAACTAGAAATTACAGAAAATGTTGTTGTTGTAGTAAAGAAATACGTAAAAATCTTTTTTATGTTAAGCATTTTAGATGCTCTTAACATAAGTGAGAATTTTTATTTAAAGAATATTGGTTGCCATGCAATCTAGATGAGAAATGGTTAATTTTTAATTAATTTGCATTTTAGTCGAGTTTACCACTTTGAAACCAATCACTGACATTTTCTTTGAAAAATTTATATGGCAGCTTTGGGAAGTTAGCAAAGAAAGAAATTAGCTGTTATAACAATGTGATGATGAACACTTATTTTTAAATTGAATTGCATTATTGTGGAAAGAACAATGAAAACATCAACCTCTAACAATATATATCAATAATAAATATGGCAGCAGTGGGATTTGAACCCACGCCTCCGAAGAGACTGGAGCCTTAATCCAGCGCCTTAGACCGCTCGGCCATGCTACCTCATGTGTGCATTATTCATGTGGCTCAAAGATCTATCAAATGTTTATTTAAATGTGTTTTGTTCACTTTATATGAAGTAAAAAAACATATTAAGATTTATTAGAGCATTCACATATGGTTAGGGTTAGGTACGTGATACTGGTGCTTGGGTTTCTGGTGGTCATTGCAATATTAGGGACATCTCAATGCTCACAATTCTGACACTTGCTAGGTTAGCCTTCTAACTTTCAACATCGAGCCCCTAACTCTAACACTGAACATACCTGCAGCCTATCCTTAATTCTTTTCCTTCCAATGCCTAACTCCAAAACCTCTTAGTATCTTACCATGACCCTTCCTATCTGCAGCATAACCTTAAACATACTCCTATAGTTCCAAACTCTTAACCTCCCTTCTAAGTGCCTAACCATTACCCCACCCCCTGCCATTGAACCATAACATCCCCTACACATAGGACAGAGTTCCAAAATCAGTCGTTTTACCAGTGTTTGGGATTCTGCTATCAGTTTCCTGACTTGCAGCTTCCCGAATGCCAGGATGCCCAATGCATCCAATTGTAATCACTTCAAGTTAATTTTTATGTCTCTACAGTCTTTAGAAATATTTTTGAAAAGTATCTAGTAGATATGATAAACTTTTTTGAACTCTGTTGTTGAATTGTCCCAGCAACTATCATACACCAGATAGAATTTGAACTTTAAGAGAAAATAACTGATTTTGTTTTTGGAAAATAATTATGGCAGCAGTGGGATTTGAACCCACGCCTCCGAAGAGACTGGAGCCTAAATCCAGCGCCTTAGACCGCTCGGCCATGCTACCACACTTAAAGGTAACTCATAGTTTCTCACAGTCTGGAATCTAGAACTAGAAATTACAGAAAATGTTGTTGTTGTAGTAAAGAAATACGTAAAAATCTTTTTTATGTTAAGCATTTTAGATGCTCTTAACATAAGTGAGAATTTTTTTTTAAAGAATATTGGTTGCCATGCAATCTAGATGAGAAATGGTTAATTTTTAATTAATTTGCATTTTAGTCGAGTTTACCACTTTGAAACCAATCACTGACATTTTCTTTGAAAAATGTATATGGCAGCTTTGGGAAGTTAGCAAAGAAAGAAATTAGCTGTTATAACAATGTGATGATGAACACTTATTTTTTAATTGAATTGCATTATTGTGGAAAGAACAATGAAAACATCAACCTCTAACAATATATATCAATAATAAATATGGCAGCAGTGGGATTTGAACCCACGCCTCCGAAGAGACTGGAGCCTTAATCCAGCGCCTTAGACCGCTCGGCCATGCTACCTCATAGGTGCAGTGTTCATGTGGCTCAAAGATCTATCAAATGATTATTTAAATGTGTTTTGTTCACTTTATATGAAGTAAAAAAACATATTGAGATTTATTAGAGCATTCACATATGGTTAGGGTTAGGTACGTGATACTGGTGCTTGGGTTTCTGGTGGTCATTGCAATATTAGGGACATCTCAATGCTCACAATTCTGACACTTGCTAGGTTAGCCTTCTAACTTTCAACATCGAGCCCCTAACTCTAACACTGAACATACCTGCAGCCTATCCTTAATTCTTTTCCTTCCAATGCCTAACTCCAAAACCTCTTAGTATCTTACCATGACCCTTCCTATCTGCAGCATAACCTTAAACATACTCCTATAGTTCCAAACTCTTAACCTCCCTTCTAAGTGCCTAACCATTACCCCACCCCCTGCCATTGAACCATAACATCCCCTACACATAGGACAGAGTTCCAAAATCAGTCGTTTTACCAGTGTTTGGGATTCTGCTATCAGTTTCCTGACTTGCAGCTTCCCGAATGCCAGGATGCCCAATGCATCCAATTGTAATCACTTCAAGTTAATTTTTATGTCTCTACAGTCTTTAGAAATATTTTTGAAAAGTATCTAGTAGATATGATAAACTTTTTTGAACTCTGTTGTTGAATTGTCCCAGCAACTATCATACACCAGATAGAATTTGAACTTTAAGAGAAAATAACTGATTTTGTTTTTGGAAAATAATTATGGCAGCAGTGGGATTTGAACCCACGCCTCCAAAGAGACTGGAGCCTAAATCCAGCGCCTTAGACCACTCGGCCATGCTACCACATTTAAAGGTAACTTATAGTTTCTCACTGTCTGGAATCTAGAACTAGAATTACTGAAAATGTTGTTGTTGTAGTAAAGAAATACGTAAAAATATGTTTTATGTTAAGCATTTTAGATGCTCTTAACATAAGTGAGAAAAGATTTTTTTTAAAGAATATTGGTTGCCATGCAAACTAGATGAGAAATGGTTAATTTTTAATTAATTTGCATTTTAGTCGAGTTTACCACTTTGAAACCAATCACTGACATTTTCTTTGAAAAATTTATATGGCAGCTTTGGGAAGTTAGCAAAGAAAGAAATTAGCTGTTATCACAATGTGATGATGAACACTTATTTTTTAATTGAATTGCATTATTGTGGAAAGAACAATGAAAACATCAACCTCTAACAATGTATATCAATAATAAATATGGCAGCAGTGGGAGTTGAACCCACGCCTCCAGCGCCTTAGACCGCTCGGCCATGCTACCTCATGGGTGCAGTGTTCATGTGGCTCAAAGATCTATCAAATGATTATTTAAATGTGTTTTGTTCACTTTATATGAAGTAAAAAAACATATTGAGATTTATTAGAGCATTCACATATGGTTAGGGTTAGGTACGTGATACTGGTGCTTGGGTTTCTGGTGGTCATTGCAATATTAGGGACATCTCAATGCTCACAATTCTGACACTTGCTAGGTTAGCCTTCTAACTTTCAACATCGAGCCCATAACTCTAACACTGAACATACCTGCAGCCTATCCTTAATTCTTTTCCTTCCAATGCCTAACTCCAAAACCTCTTAGTATCTTACCATGACCCTTCCTATCTGCAGCATAACCTTAAACATACTCCTATAGTTCCAAACTCTTAACCTCCCTTCTTAGTGCCTAACCATTACCCCAGCCCCTGCCATTGAACCATAACATCCCCTACACATAGGACAGAGTTCCAAAATCAGTCGTTTTACCAGTGTTTGGGATTCTGCTATCAGTTTCCTGACTTGCAGCTTCCCGAATGCCAGGATGCCCAATGCATCCAATTGTAATCACTTCAAGTTAATTTTTATGTCTCTACAGTCTTTAGAAATATTTTTGAAAAGTATCTAGTAGATATGATAAACTTTTTTGAACTCTGTTGTTGAATTGTCCCAGCAACTATCATACACCAGATAGAATTTGAACTTTAAGAGAAAATAACTGATTTTGTTTTTGGAAAATAATTATGGCAGCAGTGGGATTTTAACCCACGCCTCCAAAGAGACTGGAGCCTAAATCCAGCGCCTTAGACCGCTCGGCCATGCTACCACAATTTAAGGTAGCTCATAGTTTCTCACAGTCTGGATTCTAGAACTAGAATTACAGAAAATGTTGTTGTTGTAGTAAAGAAATACGTAAAAATCTGTTTTATGTTAAGCATTTTAGATGCTCTTAACATAAGTGAGAATTTTTTTTAAAGAATATTGGTTGCCATGCAATCTAGATGAGAAATGGTTAATTTTTAATTAATTTGCATTTTAGTCGAGTTTACCACTTTGAAACCAATCACTGACATTTTCTTTGAAAAATTTATATGGCAGCTTTGGGAAGTTAGCAAAGAAAGAAATTAGCTGTTATAACAATGTGATGATGAACACTTATTTTTTAATTGAATTGCATTATTGTGGAAAGAACAATGAAAACATCAACCTCTAACAATATATATCAATAATAAATATGGCAGCAGTGGGATTTGAACCCACGCCTCCAGCGCCTTAGACCGCTCGGCCATGCTACCTCATGGGTGCAGTGTTCATGTGGCTCAAAGATCTATCAAATGATTATTTAAATGTGTTTTGTTCACTTTATATGAAGTAAAAAAACATATTGAGATTTATTAGAGCATTCACATATGGTTAGGGTTAGGTACGTGATACTGGTGCTTGGGTTTCTGGTGGTCATTGCAATATTAGGGACATCTCAATGCTCACAATTCTGACACTTGCTAGGTTAGCCTTCTAACTTTCAACATCGAGCCCATAACTCTAACACTGAACATACCTGCAGCCTATCCTTAATTCTTTTCCTTCCAATGCCTAACTCCAAAACCTCTTAGTATCTTACCATGACCCTTCCTATCTGCAGCATAACCTTAAACATACTCCTATAGTTCCAAACTCTTAACCTCCCTTCTTAGTGCCTAACCATTACCCCAGCCCCTGCCATTGAACCATAACATCCCCTACACATAGGACAGAGTTCCAAAATCAGTCGTTTTACCAGTGTTTGGGATTCTGCTATCAGTTTCCTGACTTGCAGCTTCCCGAATGCCAGGATGCCCAATGCATCCAATTGTAATCACTTCAAGTTAATTTTTATGTCTCTACAGTCTTTAGAAATATTTTTGAAAAGTATCTAGTAGATATGATAAACTTTTTTGAACTCTGTTGTTGAATTGTCCCAGCAACTATCATACACCAGATAGAATTTGAACTTTAAGAGAAAATAACTGATTTTGTTTTTGGAAAATAATTATGGCAGCAGTGGGATTTGAACCCACGCCTCCGAATAGACTGGAGCCTAAATCCAGCGCCTTAGACCGCTCGGCCATGCTACCACACTTAAAGGTAACTCATAGTTTCTTACAGTCTGGAATCTAGAACTAGAAATTACAGAAAATGTGGTTGTTGTAGTAAAGAAATATGTAAAAATCTGTTTTATGTTAAGCATTTTAGATGCTCTTAACATAAGTGAGAATTTTTTTTTAAAGAATATTGGTTGCCATGCAATCTAGATGAGAAATGGTTAATTTTTAATTAATTTGCATTTTAGTCGAGTTTACCACTTTGAAACCAATCACTGACATTTTCTTTGAAAAATTTATATGGCAGCTTTGGGAAGTTAGCAAAGAAAGAAATTAGCTGTTATAACAATGTGATGATGAACACTTATTTTTTAATTGAATTGCATTATTGTGGAAAGAACAATGAAAACATCAACCTCTAACAATATATATCAATAATAAATATGGCAGCAGTGGGATTTGAACCAACGCCTACAAAGAGACTGGAGCCTTAATCCAGCGCCTTAGACCGCTCGGCCATGCTACCTCATGGGTGCAGTGTTCATGTGGCTCAAAGATCTATCAAATGATTATTTAAATGTGTTTTGTTCACTTTATATGAAGTAAAAAAACATATTGAGATTTATTAGAGCATTCACATATGGTTAGGGTTAGGTACGTGATACTGGTGCTTGGGTTTCTGGTGGTCATTGCAATATTAGGGACATCTCAATGCTCACAATTCTGACACTTGCTAGGTTAGCCTTCTAACTTTCAACATCGAGCCCCTAACTCTAACACTGAACATACCTGCAGCCTATCCTTAATTCTTTTCCTTCCAATGCCTAACTCCAAAATCTCTTAGTATCTTACCATGACCCTTCCTATCTGCAGCATAACCTTAAACATACTCCTATAGTTCCAAACTCTTAACCTCCCTTCTTAGTGCCTAACCATTACCCCACCCCCTGCCATTGAACCATAACATCCCCTACACATAGGACAGAGTTCCAAAATCAGTCGTTTTACCAGTGTTTGGGATTCTGCTATCAGTTTCCTGACTTGCAGCTTCCCGAATGCCAGGATGCCCAATGCATCCAATTGTAATCACTTCAAGTTAATTTTTATGTCTCTACAGTCTTTAGAAATATTTTTGAAAAGTATCTAGTAGATATGATAAACTTTTTTAAACTCTGTTGTTGAATTGTCCCAGCAACTATCATACACCAGATAGAATTTGAACTTTAAGAGAAAATAACTGATTTTGTTTTTGGAAAATAATTATGGCAGCAGTGGGATTTGAACCCACGCCTCCGAAGAGAGTGGAGCCTAAATCCAGCGCCTTAGACCGCTCGGCCATGCTACCACACTTAAAGGTAACTCATAGTTTCTCACAGTCTGGAATCTAGAACTAGAATTACAGAAAATGTTGTTGTTGTAGTAAAGAAATACGTAAAAATATGTTTTATGTTAAGCATTTTAGATACTCTTAACATAAGTGAGAATTTTTTTTTAAAGAATATTGGTTGCCATGCAATCTAGATGAGAAATGGTTAATTTTTAATTAATTTGCATTTTAGTCGAGTTTACCACTTTGAAACCAATCACTGACATTTTCTTTGAAAAATTTATATGGCAGCTTTGGGAAGTTAGCAAAGAAAGAAATTAGCTGTTATAACAATGTGATGATGAACACTTTTTTTCTAATTGAATTGCATTATTGTGGAAATAACAATGAAAACATCAACCTCTAACAATATATATCAATAATAAATATGGCAGCAGTGGGATTTGAACCCACGCCTCCGAAGAGACTGGAGCCTTAATCCAGCGCCTTAGACCGCTCGGCCATGCTACCTCATGGGTGCAGTGTTCATGTGGCTCAAAGATCTATCAAATGATTATTTAAATGTGTTTTGTTCACTTTATATGAAGTAAAAAAACATATTGAGATTTATTAGAGCATTCACATATGGTTAGGGTTAGGTACGTGATACTGGTGCTTGGGTTTCTGGTGGTCATTGCAATATTAGGGACATCTTAATGCTCACAATTCTGACACTTGCTAGGTTAGCCTTCTAACTTTCAACATCGAGCCCCTAACTCTAACACTGAACATACCTGCAGCCTATCCTTAATTCTTTTCCTTCCAATGCCTAACTCCAAAACCTCTTAGTATCTTACCATGACCCTTCCTATCTGCAGCATAACCTTAAACATACTCCTATAGTTCCAAACTCTTAACCTCCCTTCTAAGTGCCTAACCATTACCCCACCCCCTGCCATTGAACCATAACATCCCCTACACATAGGACAGAGTTCCAAAATCAGTCGTTTTACCAGTGTTTGGGATTCTGCTATCAGTTTCCTGACTTGCAGCTTCCCGAATGCCAGGATGCCCAATGCATCCAATTGTAATCACTTCAAGTTAATTTTTATGTCTCTACAGTCTTTAGAAATATTTTTTGAAAAGTATCTAGTAGATATGATAAACTTTTTTGAACTCTGTTGTTGAATTGTCCCAGCAACTATCATACACCAGATAGAATTTGAACTTTAAGAGAAAATAACTGATTTTGTTTTTGGAAAATAATTATGGCAGCAGTGGGATTTGAACCCACGCCTCCAAAGAGACTGGAGCCTAAATCCAGCGCCTTAGACCACTCGGCCATGCTACCACACTTAAAGGTAACTTATAGTTTCTCACAGTCTGGAATCTAGAACTAGAATTACTGAAAATGTTGTTGTTGTAGTAAAGAAATACGTAAAAATATGTTTTATGTTAAGCATTTTAGATGCTCTTAACATAAGTGAGAAAAGATTTTTTTTAAAGAATATTGGTTGCCATGCAAACTAGATGAGAAATGGTTAATTTTTAATTAATTTGCATTTTAGGCGAGTTTACCACTTTGAAACCAATCACTGACATTTTCTTTGAAAAATTTATATGGCAGCTTTGGGAAGTTAGCAAAGAAAGAAATTAGCTGTTATCACAATGTGATGATGAACACTTATTTTTTAATTGAATTGCATTATTGTGGAAAGAACAATGAAAACATCAACCTCTAACAATGTATATCAATAATAAATATGGCAGCAGTGGGAGTTGAACCCACGCCTCCAGCGCCTTAGACCGCTCGGCCATGCTACCTCATGGGTGCAGTGTTCATGTGGCTCAAAGATCTATCAAATGATTATTTAAATGTGTTTTGTTCACTTTATATGAAGTAAAAAAACATATTGAGATTTATTAGAGCATTCACATATGGTTAGGGTTAGGTACGTGATACTGGTGCTTGGGTTTCTGGTGGTCATTGCAATATTAGGGACATCTCAATGCTCACAATTCTGACACTTGCTAGGTTAGCCTTCTAACTTTCAACATCGAGCCCATAACTCTAACACTGAACATACCTGCAGCCTATCCTTAATTCTTTTCCTTCCAATGCCTAACTCCAAAATCTCTTAGTATCTTACCATGACCCTTCCTATCTGCAGCATAACCTTAAACATACTCCTATAGTTCCAAACTCTTAACCTCCCTTCTTAGTGCCTAACCATTACCCCACCCCCTGCCATTGAACCATAACATCCCCTACACATAGGACAGAGTTCCAAAATCAGTCGTTTTACCAGTGTTTGGGATTCTGCTATCAGTTTCCTGACTTGCAGCTTCCCGAATGCCAGGATGCCCAATGCATCCAATTGTAATCACTTCAAGTTAATTTTTATGTCTCTACAGTCTTTAGAAATATTTTTGAAAAGTATCTAGTAGATATGATAAACTTTTTTGAACTCTGTTGTTGAATTGTCCCAGCAACTATCATACACCAGATAGAATTTGAACTTTAAGAGAAAATAATTGATTTTGTTTTTGGAAAATAATTATGGCAGCAGTGGGATTTGAACCCACGCCTCCAAAGAGACTGGAGCCTAAATCCAGCGCCTTAGACCACTCGGCCATGCTACCACACTTAAAGGTAACATATAGTTTCTCACAGTCTGGAATCTAGAACTAGAATTACTGAAAATGTTGTTGTTGTAGTAAAGAAATACGTAAAAATATGTTTTATGTTAAGCATTTTAGATGCTCTTAACATAAGTGAGAAAAGATTTTTTTTAAAGAATATTGGTTGCCATGCAAACTAGATGAGAAATGGTTAATTTTTAATTAATTTGCATTTTAGTCGAGTTTACCACTTTGAAACCAATCACTGACATTTTCTTTGAAAAATTTATATGGCAGCTTTGGGAAGTTAGCAAAGAAAGAAATTAGCTGTTATCACAATGTGATGATGAACACTTATTTTTTAATTGAATTGCATTATTGTGGAAAGAACAATGAAAACATCAACCTCTAACAATGTATATCAATAATAAATATGGCAGCAGTGGGAGTTGAACCCACGCCTCCAGCGCCTTAGACCGCTCGGCCATGCTACCTCATGGGTGCAGTGTTCATGTGGCTCAAAGATCTATCAAATGATTATTTAAATGTGTTTTGTTCACTTTATATGAAGTAAAAAAAACATATTGAGATTTATTAGAGCATTCACATATGGTTAGGGTTAGGTACGTGATACTGGTGCTTGGGTTTCTGGTGGTCATTGCAATATTAGGGACATCTCAATGCTCACAATTCTGACACTTGCTAGGTTAGCCTTCTAACTTTCAACATCGAGCCCATAACTCTAACACTGAACATACCTGCAGCCTATCCTTAATTCTTTTCCTTCCAATGCCTAACTCCAAAATCTCTTAGTATCTTACCATGACCCTTCCTATCTGCAGCATAACCTTAAACATACTCCTATAGTTCCAAACTCTTAACCTCCCTTCTTAGTGCCTAACCATTACCCCACCCCCTGCCATTGAACCATAACATCCCCTACACATAGGACAGAGTTCCAAAATCAGTCGTTGTACCAGTGTTTGGGATTCTGCTATCAGTTTCCTGACTTGCAGCTTCCCGAATGCCAGGATGCCCAATGCATCCAATTGTAATCACTTCAAGTTAATTTTTATGTCTCTACAGTCTTTAGAAATATTTTTGAAAAGTATCTAGTAGATATGATAAACTTTTTTGAACTCTGTTGTTGAATTGTCCCAGCAACTATCATACACCAGATAGAATTTGAACTTTAAGAGAAAATAACTGATTTTGTTTTTGGAAAATAATTATGGCAGCAGTGGGATTTTAACCCACGCCTCCAAAGAGACTGGAGCCTAAATCCAGCGCCTTAGACCGCTCGGCCATGCTACCACAATTTAAGGTAGCTCATAGTTTCTCACAGTCTGGAATCTAGAACTAGAATTACAGAAAATGTTGTTGTTGTAGTAAAGAAATACGTAAAAATCTGTTTTATGTTAAGCATTTTAGATGCTCTTAACATAAGTGAGAATTTTTTTTTAAAGAATATTGGTTGCCATGCAATCTAGATGAGAAATGGTAAATTTTTAATTAATTTGCATTTTAGTCGAGTTTACCACTTTGAAACCAATCACTGACATTTTCTTTGAAAAATTTATATGGCAGCTTTGGGAAGTTAGCAAAGAAAGAAATTAGCTGTTATAACAATGTGATGATGAACACTTATTTTTTAATTGAATTGCATTATTGTGGAAAGAACAATGAAAACATCAACCTCTAACAATATATATCAATAATAAATATGGCAGCAGTGGGATTTGAACCCACGCCTCCAGCGCCTTAGACCGCTCGGCCATGCTACCTCATGGGTGCAGTGTTCATGTGGCTCAAAGATCTATCAAATGATTATTTAAATGTGTTTTGTTCACTTTATATGAAGTAAAAAAACATATTGAGATTTATTAGAGCATTCACATATGGTTAGGGTTAGGTACGTGATACTGGTGCTTGGGTTTCTGGTGGTCATTGCAATATTAGGGACATCTCAATGCTCACAATTCTGACACTTGCTAGGTTAGCCTTCTAACTTTCAACATCGAGCCCCTAACTCTAACACTGAACATACCTGCAGCCTATCCTTAATTCTTTTCCTTCCAATGCCTAACTCCAAAACCTCTTAGTATCTTACCATGACCCTTCCTATCTGCAGCATAACCTTAAACATACTCCTATAGTTCCAAACTCTTAACCTCCCTTCTAAGTGCCTAACCATTACCCCACCCCCTGCCATTGAACCATAACATCCCCTACACATAGGACAGAGTTCCAAAATCAGTCGTTTTACCAGTGTTTGGGATTCTGCTATCAGTTTCCTGACTTGCAGCTTCCCGAATGCCAGGATGCCCAATGCATCCAATTGTAATCACTTCAAGTTAATTTTTATGTCTCTACAGTCTTTAGAAATATTTTTGAAAAGTATCTAGTAGATATGATAAACTTTTTTGAACTCTGTTGTTGAATTGTCCCAGCAACTATCATACACCAGATAGAATTTGAACTTTAAGAGAAAATAACTGATTTTGTTTTTGGAAAATAATTATGGCAGCAGTGGAATTTGAACCCACGCCTCCGAATAGACTGGAGCCTAAATCCAGCGCCTTAGACCGCTCGGCCATGCTACCACACTTAAAGGTAACTCATAGTTTCTCACAGTCTGGAATCTAGAACTAGAAATTACAGAAAATGTTGTTGTTGTAGTAAAGAAATATGTAAAAATCTGTTTTATGTTAAGCATTTTAGATGCTCTTAACATAAGTGAAATTTTTTTTTTAAAGAATATTGGTTGCCATGCAATCTAGATGAGAAATGGTTAATTTTTAATTAATTTGCATTTTAGTCGAGTTTACCACTTTGAAACCAATCACTGACATTTTCTTTGAAAAATTTATATGGCAGCTTTGGGAAGTTAGCAAAGAAAGAAATTAGCTGTTATAACAATGTGATGATGAACACTTATTTTTTAATTGAATTGCATTATTGTGGAAAGAACAATGAAAACATCAACCTCTAACAATATATATCAATAATAAATATGGCAGCAGTGGGATTTGAACCCACGCCTCCAAAGAGACTGGAGCCTTAATCCAGAGCCTTAGACCGCTCGGCCATGCTACCTCATGGGTGCAGTGTTCATGTGGCTTAAAGATCTATCAAATGATTATTTAAATGTGTTTTGTTCACTTTATATGAAGTAAAAAAACATATTGAGATTTATTAGAGCATTCACATATGGTAAGGGTTAGGTACGTGATACTGGTGCTTGGGTTTCTGGTGGTCATTGCAATATTAGGGACATCTCAATGCTCACAATTCTGACACTTGCTAGGTTAGCCTTCTAACTTTCAACATCGAGCCCCTAACTCTAACACTGAACATACCTGCAGCCTATCCTTAATTCTTTTCCTTCCAATGCCTAACTCCAAAATCTCTTAGTATCTTACCATGACCCTTCCTATCTGCAGCATAACCTTAAACATACTCCTATAGTTTCAAACTCTTAACCTCCCTTCTTAGTGCCTAACCATTACCCCACCCCCTGCCATTGAACCATAACATCCCCTACACATAGGACAGAGTTCCAAAATCAGTCGTTTTACCAGTGTTTGGGATTCTGCTATCAGTTTCCTGACTTGCAGCTTCCCGAATGCCAGGATGCCCAATGCATCCAATTGTAATCACTTCAAGTTAATTTTTATGTCTCTACAGTCTTTAGAAATATTTTTGAAAAGTATCTAGTAGATATGATAAACTTTTTTGAACTCTGTTGTTGAATTGTCCCAGCAACTATCATACACCAGATAGAATTTGAACTTTAAGAGAAAATAACTGATTTTGTTTTTGGAAAATAATTATGGCAGCAGTGGGATTTGAACCCACGCCTCCGAAGAGAGTGGAGCCTAAATCCAGCGCCTTAGACCGCTCGGCCATGCTACCACACTTAAAGGTAACTCATAGTTTCTCACAGTCTGGAATCTAGAACTAGAATTACAGAAAATGTTGTTGTTGTAGTAAAGAAATACGTAAAAATATGTTTTATGTTAAGCATTTTAGATGCTCTTAACATAAGTGAGAATTTTTTTTTAAAGAATATTGGTTGCCATGCAATCTAGATGAGAAATGGTTAATTTTTAATTAATTTGCATTTTAGTCGAGTTTACCACTTTGAAACCAATCACTGACATTTTCTTTGAAAAATTTATATGGCAGCTTTGGGAAGTTAGCAAAGAAAGAAATTAGCTGTTATAACAATGTGATGATGAACACTTTTTTTCTAATTGAATTGCATTATTGTGGAAATAACAATGAAAACATCAATCTCTAACAATATATATCAATAATAAATATGGCAGCAGTGGGATTTGAACCCACGCCTCCGAAGAGACTGGAGCCTTAATCCAGCGCCTTAGACCGCTCGGCCATGCTACCTCATGGGTGCAGTGTTCATGTGGCTCAAAGATCTATCAAATGATTATTTAAATGTGTTTTGTTCACTTTATATGAAGTAAAAAAACATATTGAGATTTATTAGAGCATTCACATATGGTTAGGGTTAGGTACGTGATACTGGTGCTTGGGTTTCTGGTGGTCATTGCAATATTAGGGACATCTCAATGCTCACAATTCTGACACTTGCTAGGTTAGCCTTCTAACTTTCAACATCGAGCCCCTAACTCTAACACTGAACATACCTGCAGCCTATCCTTAATTCTTTTCCTTCCAATGCCTAACTCCAAAACCTCTTAGTATCTTACCATGACCCTTCCTATCTGCAGCATAACCTTAAACATACTCCTATAGTTCCAAACTCTTAACCTCCCTTCTAAGTGCCTAACCATTACCCCACCCCC
Organism: Crinia signifera; assembly: GCF_055691185.1. Classification (NCBI taxonomy): domain Eukaryota; kingdom Metazoa; phylum Chordata; class Amphibia; order Anura; family Myobatrachidae; genus Crinia; species Crinia signifera. The sequence continues at coordinate 297,652 of NW_028142023.1, read as the reverse complement.
TGCCATTGAACCATAACATCCCCTACACATAGGACAGAGTTCCAAAATCAGTCGTTTTACCAGTGTTTGGGATTCTGCTATCAGTTTCCTGACTTGCAGCTTCCCGAATGCCAGGATGCCCAATGCATCCAATTGTAATCACTTCAAGTTAATTTTTATGTCTCTACAGTCTTTAGAAATATTTTTTGAAAAGTATCTAGTAGATATGATAAACTTTTTTGAACTCTGTTGTTGAATTGTCCCAGCAACTATCATACACCAGATAGAATTTGAACTTTAAGAGAAAATAACTGATTTTGTTTTTGGAAAATAATTATGGCAGCAGTGGGATTTGAACCCACGCCTCCAAAGAGACTGGAGCCTAAATCCAGCGCCTTAGACCACTCGGCCATGCTACCACACTTAAAGGTAACTTATAGTTTCTCACAGTCTGGAATCTAGAACTAGAATTACTGAAAATGTTGTTGTTGTAGTAAAGAAATACGTAAAAATATGTTTTATGTTAAGCATTTTAGATGCTCTTAACATAAGTGAGAAAAGATTTTTTTTAAAGAATATTGGTTGCCATGCAAACTAGATGAGAAATGGTTAATTTTTAATTAATTTGCATTTTAGGCGAGTTTACCACTTTGAAACCAATCACTGACATTTTCTTTGAAAAATTTATATGGCAGCTTTGGGAAGTTAGCAAAGAAAGAAATTAGCTGTTATCACAATGTGATGATGAACACTTATTTTTTAATTGAATTGCATTATTGTGGAAAGAACAATGAAAACATCAACCTCTAACAATGTATATCAATAATAAATATGGCAGCAGTGGGAGTTGAACCCACGCCTCCAGCGCCTTAGACCGCTCGGCCATGCTACCTCATGGGTGCAGTGTTCATGTGGCTCAAAGATCTATCAAATGATTATTTAAATGTGTTTTGTTCACTTTATATGAAGTAAAAAAACATATTGAGATTTATTAGAGCATTCACATATGGTTAGGGTTAGGTACGTGATACTGGTGCTTGGGTTTCTGGTGGTCATTGCAATATTAGGGACATCTCAATGCTCACAATTCTGACACTTGCTAGGTTAGCCTTCTAACTTTCAACATCGAGCCCATAACTCTAACACTGAACATACCTGCAGCCTATCCTTAATTCTTTTCCTTCCAATGCCTAACTCCAAAATCTCTTAGTATCTTACCATGACCCTTCCTATCTGCAGCATAACCTTAAACATACTCCTATAGTTCCAAACTCTTAACCTCCCTTCTTAGTGCCTAACCATTACCCCACCCCCTGCCATTGAACCATAACATCCCCTACACATAGGACAGAGTTCCAAAATCAGTCGTTTTACCAGTGTTTGGGATTCTGCTATCAGTTTCCTGACTTGCAGCTTCCCGAATGCCAGGATGCCCAATGCATCCAATTGTAATCACTTCAAGTTAATTTTTATGTCTCTACAGTCTTTAGAAATATTTTTGAAAAGTATCTAGTAGATATGATAAACTTTTTTGAACTCTGTTGTTGAATTGTCCCAGCAACTATCATACACCAGATAGAATTTGAACTTTAAGAGAAAATAATTGATTTTGTTTTTGGAAAATAATTATGGCAGCAGTGGGATTTGAACCCACGCCTCCAAAGAGACTGGAGCCTAAATCCAGCGCCTTAGACCACTCGGCCATGCTACCACACTTAAAGGTAACATATAGTTTCTCACAGTCTGGAATCTAGAACTAGAATTACTGAAAATGTTGTTGTTGTAGTAAAGAAATACGTAAAAATATGTTTTATGTTAAGCATTTTAGATGCTCTTAACATAAGTGAGAAAAGATTTTTTTTAAAGAATATTGGTTGCCATGCAAACTAGATGAGAAATGGTTAATTTTTAATTAATTTGCATTTTAGTCGAGTTTACCACTTTGAAACCAATCACTGACATTTTCTTTGAAAAATTTATATGGCAGCTTTGGGAAGTTAGCAAAGAAAGAAATTAGCTGTTATCACAATGTGATGATGAACACTTATTTTTTAATTGAATTGCATTATTGTGGAAAGAACAATGAAAACATCAACCTCTAACAATGTATATCAATAATAAATATGGCAGCAGTGGGAGTTGAACCCACGCCTCCAGCGCCTTAGACCGCTCGGCCATGCTACCTCATGGGTGCAGTGTTCATGTGGCTCAAAGATCTATCAAATGATTATTTAAATGTGTTTTGTTCACTTTATATGAAGTAAAAAAACATATTGAGATTTATTAGAGCATTCACATATGGTTAGGGTTAGGTACGTGATACTGGTGCTTGGGTTTCTGGTGGTCATTGCAATATTAGGGACATCTCAATGCTCACAATTCTGACACTTGCTAGGTTAGCCTTCTAACTTTCAACATCGAGCCCATAACTCTAACACTGAACATACCTGCAGCCTATCCTTAATTCTTTTCCTTCCAATGCCTAACTCCAAAATCTCTTAGTATCTTACCATGACCCTTCCTATCTGCAGCATAACCTTAAACATACTCCTATAGTTCCAAACTCTTAACCTCCCTTCTTAGTGCCTAACCATTACCCCACCCCCTGCCATTGAACCATAACATCCCCTACACATAGGACAGAGTTCCAAAATCAGTCGTTTTACCAGTGTTTGGGATTCTGCTATCAGTTTCCTGACTTGCAGCTTCCCGAATGCCAGGATGCCCAATGCATCCAATTGTAATCACTTCAAGTTAATTTTTATGTCTCTACAGTCTTTAGAAATATTTTTGAAAAGTATCTAGTAGATATGATAAACTTTTTTGAACTCTGTTGTTGAATTGTCCCAGCAACTATCATACACCAGATAGAATTTGAACTTTAAGAGAAAATAACTGATTTTGTTTTTGGAAAATAATTATGGCAGCAGTGGGATTTTAACCCACGCCTCCAAAGAGACTGGAGCCTAAATCCAGCGCCTTAGACCGCTCGGCCATGCTACCACAATTTAAGGTAGCTCATAGTTTCTCACAGTCTGGAATCTAGAACTAGAATTACAGAAAATGTTGTTGTTGTAGTAAAGAAATACGTAAAAATCTGTTTTATGTTAAGCATTTTAGATGCTCTTAACATAAGTGAGAATTTTTTTTTAAAGAATATTGGTTGCCATGCAATCTAGATGAGAAATGGTAAATTTTTAATTAATTTGCATTTTAGTCGAGTTTACCACTTTGAAACCAATCACTGACATTTTCTTTGAAAAATTTATATGGCAGCTTTGGGAAGTTAGCAAAGAAAGAAATTAGCTGTTATAACAATGTGATGATGAACACTTATTTTTTAATTGAATTGCATTATTGTGGAAAGAACAATGAAAACATCAACCTCTAACAATATATATCAATAATAAATATGGCAGCAGTGGGATTTGAACCCACGCCTCCAGCGCCTTAGACCGCTCGGCCATGCTACCTCATGGGTGCAGTGTTCATGTGGCTCAAAGATCTATCAAATGATTATTTAAATGTGTTTTGTTCACTTTATATGAAGTAAAAAAACATATTGAGATTTATTAGAGCATTCACATATGGTTAGGGTTAGGTAAGTGATACTGGTGCTTGTGTTTCTGGTGGTCATTGCAATATTAGGGACATCTCAATGCTCACAATTCTGACACTTGCTAGGTTAGCCTTCTAACTTTCAACATCGAGCCCATAACTCTAACACTGAACATACCTGCAGCCTATCCTTAATTCTTTTCCTTCCAATGCCTAACTCCAAAACCTCTTAGTATCTTACCATGACCCTTCCTATCTGCAGCATAACTTTAAACATACTCCTATAGTTCCAAACTCTTAACCTCCCTTTTTAGTGCCTAACCATTACCCCAGCCCCTGCCATTGAACCATAACATCCCCTACACATAGGACAGAGTTCCAAAATCAGTCGTTTTACCAGTGTTTGGGATTCTGCTATCAGTTTCCTGACTTGCAGCTTCCCGAATGCCAGGATGCCCAATGCATCCAATTGTAATCACTTCAAGTTAATTTTTATGTCTCTACAGTCTTTAGAAATATTTTTGAAAAGTATCTAGTAGATATGATAAACTTTTTTGAACTCTGTTGTTGAATTGTCCCAGCAACTATCATACACCAGATAGAATTTGAACTTTAAGAGAAAATAACTGATTTTGTTTTTGGAAAATAATTATGGCAGCAGTGGGATTTGAACCCACGCCTCCGAATAGACTGGAGCCTAAATCCAGCGCCTTAGACCGCTCGGCCATGCTACCACACTTAAAGGTAACTCATAGTTTCTCACAGTCTGGAATCTAGAACTAGAAATTACAGAAAATGTTGTTGTTGTAGTAAAGAAATATGTAAAAATCTGTTTTATGTTAAGCATTTTAGATGCTCTTAACATAAGTGAAATTTTTTTTTAAAGAATATTGGTTGCCATGCAATCTAGATGAGAAATGGTTAATTTTTAATTAATTTGCATTTTAGTCGAGTTTACCACTTTGAAACCAATCACTGACATTTTCTTTGAAAAATTTATATGGCAGCTTTGGGAAGTTAGCAAAGAAAGAAATTAGCTGTTATAACAATGTGATGATGAACACTTATTTTTTAATTGAATTGCATTATTGTGGAAAGAACAATGAAAACATCAACCTCTAACAATATATATCAATAATAAATATGGCAGCAGTGGGATTTGAACCCACGCCTCCAAAGAGACTGGAGCCTTAATCCAGAGCCTTAGACCGCTCGGCCATGCTACCTCATGGGTGCAGTGTTCATGTGGCTTAAAGATCTATCAAATGATTATTTAAATGTGTTTTGTTCACTTTATATGAAGTAAAAAAACATATTGAGATTTATTAGAGCATTCACATATGGTAAGGGTTAGGTACGTGATACTGGTGCTTGGGTTTCTGGTGGTCATTGCAATATTAGGGACATCTCAATGCTCACAATTCTGACACTTGCTAGGTTAGCCTTCTAACTTTCAACATCGAGCCCCTAACTCTAACACTGAACATACCTGCAGCCTATCCTTAATTCTTTTCCTTCCAATGCCTAACTCCAAAATCTCTTAGTATCTTACCATGACCCTTCCTATCTGCAGCATAACCTTAAACATACTCCTATAGTTTCAAACTCTTAACCTCCCTTCTTAGTGCCTAACCATTACCCCACCCCCTGCCATTGAACCATAACATCCCCTACACATAGGACAGAGTTCCAAAATCAGTCGTTTTACCAGTGTTTGGGATTCTGCTATCAGTTTCCTGACTTGCAGCTTCCCGAATGCCAGGATGCCCAATGCATCCAATTGTAATCACTTCAAGTTAATTTTTATGTCTCTACAGTCTTTAGAAATATTTTTGAAAAGTATCTAGTAGATATGATAAACTTTTTTGAACTCTGTTGTTGAATTGTCCCAGCAACTATCATACACCAGATAGAATTTGAACTTTAAGAGAAAATAACTGATTTTGTTTTTGGAAAATAATTATGACAGCAGTGGGATTTGAACCCACGCCTCCGAAGAGAGTGGAGCCTAAATCCAGCGCCTTAGACCGCTCGGCCATGCTACCACACTTAAAGGTAACTCATAGTTTCTCACAGTCTGGAATCTAGAACTAGAATTACAGAAAATGTTGTTGTTGTAGTAAAGAAATACGTAAAAATATGTTTTATGTTAAGCATTTTAGATGCTCTTAACATAAGTGAGAATTTTTTTTTAAAGAATATTGGTTGCCATGCAATCTAGATGAGAAATGGTTAATTTTTAATTAATTTGCATTTTAGTCGAGTTTACCACTTTGAAACCAATCACTGACATTTTCTTTGAAAAATTTATATGGCAGCTTTGGGAAGTTAGCAAAGAAAGAAATTAGCTGTTATAACAATGTGATGATGAACACTTTTTTTCTAATTGAATTGCATTATTGTGGAAATAACAATGAAAACATCAATCTCTAACAATATATATCAATAATAAATATGGCAGCAGTGGGATTTGAACCCACGCCTCCGAAGAGACTGGAGCCTTAATCCAGCGCCTTAGACCGCTCGGCCATGCTACCTCATTGGTGCAGTGTTCATGTGGCTCAAAGATCTATCAAATGATTATTTAAATGTGTTTTGTTCACTTTATATGAAGTAAAAAAACATATTGAGATTTATTAGAGCATTCACATATGGTTAGGGTTAGGTACGTGATACTGGTGCTTGGGTTTCTGGTGGTCATTGCAATATTAGGGACATCTTAATGCTCACAATTCTGACACTTGCTCGGTTAGCCTTCTAACTTTCAACATCGAGCCCCTAACTCTAACACTGAACATACCTGCAGCCTATCCTTAATTCTTTTCCTTCCAATGCCTAACTCCAAAACCTCTTAGTATCTTACCATGACCCTTCCTATCTGCAGCATAACCTTAAACATACTCCTATAGTTCCAAACTCTTAACCTCCCTTCTTAGTGCCTAACCATTACCCCGCCCCCTGCCATTGAACCATAACATCCCCTACACATAGGACAGAGTTCCAAAATCAGTCGTTTTACCAGTGCTTGGGATTCTGCTATCAGTTTCCTGACTTGCAGCTTACCGAATGCCAGGATGCCCAATGCATCCAATTGTAATCACTTCAAGTTAATTTTTATGTCTGTACAGTCTTTAGAAATATTTTTGAAAAGTATCTAGTAGATATGATAAACTTTTTTGAACTCTGTTGTTGAATTGTCCCAGCAACTATCATACACCAGATAGAATTTGAACTTTAAGAGAAAATAACTGATTTTGTTTTTGGAAAATAATTATGGCAGCAGTGGGATTTGAACCCACGCCTCCGAAGAGACTGGAGCCTAAATCCAGCGCCTTAGACCGCTCGGCCATGCTACCACACTTAAAGGTAACTCATAGTTTCTCACAGTCTGGAATCTAGAACTAGAAATTACAGAAAATGTTGTTGTTGTAGTAAAGAAATACGTAAAAATCTGTTTTATGTTAAGCATTTTAGATGCTCTTAACATAAGTGAGAATTTTTTTTTAAAGAATATTGGTTGCCATGCAATCTAGATGAGAAATGGTTAATTTTTAATTAATTTGCATTTTAGTCGAGTTTACCACTTTGAAACCAATCACTGACATTTTCTTTGAAAAATTTATATGGCAGCTTTGGGAAGTTAGCAAAGAAAGAAATTAGCTGTTATAACAATGTGATGATGAACACTTATTTTTTAATTGAATTGCATTATTGTGGAAAGAACAATGAAAACATCAACCTCTAACAATATATATCAATAATAAATATGGCAGCAGTGGGATTTGAACCCACGCCTCCAAAGAGACTGGAGCCTTAATCCAGCGCCTTAGACCGCTCGGCCATGCTACCTCATGGGTGCAATGTTCATGTGGCTCAAAGATCTATCAAATGATTATTTAAATGTGTTTTGTTCACTTTATATGAAGTAAAAAAACATATTGAGATTTATTAGAGCATTCACATATGGTTAGGGTTAGGTACGTGATACTGGTGCTTGGGTTTCTGGTGGTCATTGCAATATTAGGGACATCTCAATGCTCACAATTCTGACACTTGCTAGGTTAGCCTTCTAACTTTCAACATCGAGCCCCTAACTCTAACACTGAACATACCTGCAGCCTATCCTTAATTCTTTTCCTTCCAATGCCTAACTCCAAAATCTCTTAGTATCTTACCATGACCCTTCCTATCTGCAGCATAACCTTAAACATACTCCTATAGTTCCAAACTCTTAACCTCCCTTCTTAGTGCCTAACCATTACCCCACCCCCTGCCATTGAACCATAACATCCCCTACACATAGGACAGAGTTCCAAAATCAGTCGTTTTACCAGTGTTTGGGATTCTGCTATCAGTTTCCTGACTTGCAGCTTCCCGAATGCCAGGATGCCCAATGCATCCAATTGTAATCACTTCAAGTTAATTTTTATGTCTCTACAGTCTTTAGAAATATTTTTGAAAAGTATCTAGTAGATATGATAAACTTTTTTGAACTCTGTTGTTGAATTGTCCCAGAAACTATCATACACCAGATAGAATTTGAACTTTAAGAGAAAATAACTGATTTTGTTTTTGGAAAATAATTATGGCAGCAGTGGGATTTTAACCCACGCCTCCAAAGAGACTGGAGCCTAAATCCAGCGCCTTAGACCGCTCGGCCATGCTACCACAATTTAAGGTAGCTCATAGTTTCTCACAGTCTGGAATCTAGAACTAGAATTACAGAAAATGTTGTTGTTGTAGTAAAGAAATACGTAAAAATCTGTTTTATGTTAAGCATTTTAGATGCTCTTAACATAAGTGAGAATTTTTTTTTAAAGAATATTGGTTGCCATGCAATCTAGATGAGAAATGGTAAATTTTTAATTAATTTGCATTTTAGTCGAGTTTACCACTTTGAAACCAATCACTGACATTTTCTTTGAAAAATTTATATGGCAGCTTTGGGAAGTTAGCAAAGAAAGAAATTAGCTGTTATAACAATGTGATGATGAACACTTATTTTTTAATTGAATTGCATTATTGTGGAAAGAACAATGAAAACATCAACCTCTAACAATATATATCAATAATAAATATGGCAGCAGTGGGATTTGAACCCACGCCTCCAGCGCCTTAGACCGCTCGGCCATGCTACCTCATGGGTGCAGTGTTCATGTGGCTCAAAGATCTATCAAATGATTATTTAAATGTGTTTTGTTCACTTTATATGAAGTAAAAAAACATATTGAGATTTATTAGAGCATTCACATATGGTTAGGGTTAGGTACGTGATACTGGTGCTTGGGTTTCTGGTGGTCATTGCAATATTAGGGACATCTCAATGCTCACAATTCTGACACTTGCTAGGTTAGCCTTCTAACTTTCAACATCGAGCCCCTAACTCTAACACTGAACATACCTGCAGCCTATCCTTAATTCTTTTCCTTCCAATGCCTAACTCCAAAACCTCTTAGTATCTTACCATGACCCTTCCTATCTGCAGCATAACCTTAAACATACTCCTATAGTTCCAAACTCTTAACCTCCCTTCTAAGTGCCTAACCATTACCCCACCCCCTGCCATTGAACCATAACATCCCCTACACATAGGACAGAGTTCCAAAATCAGTCGTTTTACCAGTGTTTGGGATTCTGCTATCAGTTTCCTGACTTGCAGCTTCCCGAATGCCAGGATGCCCAATGCATCCAATTGTAATCACTTCAAGTTAATTTTTATGTCTCTACAGTCTTTAGAAATATTTTTGAAAAGTATCTAGTAGATATGATAAACTTTTTTGAACTCTGTTGTTGAATTGTCCCAGCAACTATCATACACCAGATAGAATTTGAACTTTAAGAGAAAATAACTGATTTTGTTTTTGGAAAATAATTATGGCAGCAGTGGGATTTGAACCCACACCTCCAAAGAGACTGGAGCCTAAATCCAGCGCCTTAGACCACTCGGCCATGCTACCACACTTAAAGGTAACTTATAGTTTCTCACAGTCTGGAATCTAGAACTAGAATTAATGAAAATGTTGTTGTTGTAGTAAAGAAATACGTAAAAATATGTTTTATGTTAAGCATTTTAGATGCTCTTAACATAAGTGAGAAAAGATTTTTTTTAAAGAATATTGGTTGCCATGCAAACTAGATGAGAAATGGTTAATTTTTAATTAATTTGCATTTTAGTCGAGTTTACCACTTTGAAACCAATCACTGACATTTTCTTTGAAAAATTTATATGGCAGCTTTGGGAAGTTAGCAAAGAAAGAAATTAGCTGTTATCACAATGTGATGATGAACACTTATTTTTTAATTGAATTGCACTATTGTGGAAAGAACAATGAAAACATCAACCTCTAACAATGTATATCAATAATAAATATGGCAGCAGTGGGAGTTGAACCCACGCCTCCAGCGCCTTAGACCACTCGGCCATGCTACCTCATGGGTGCAGTGTTCATGTGGCTCAAAGATCTATCAAATGATTATTTAAATGTGTTTTGTTCACTTTATATGAAGTAAAAAAACATATTGAGATTTATTAGAGCATTCACATATGGTTAGGGTTAGGTACGTGATACTGGTGCTTGGGTTTCTGGTGGTCATTGCAATATTAGGGACATCTCAATGCTCACAATTCTGACACTTGCTAGGTTAGCCTTCTAACTTTCAACATCGAGCCCATAACTCTAACACTGAACATACCTGCAGCCTATCCTTAATTCTTTTCCTTCCAATGCCTAACTCCAAAATCTCTTAGTATCTTACCATGACCCTTCCTATCTGCAGCATAACCTTAAACATACTCCTATAGTTCCAAACTCTTAACCTCCCTTCTTAGTGCCTAACCATTACCCCACCCCCTGCCATTGAACCATAACATCCCCTACACATAGGACAGAGTTCCAAAATCAGTCGTTTTACCAGTGTTTGGGATTCTGCTATCAGTTTCCTGACTTGCAGCTTCCCGAATGCCAGGATGCCCAATGCATCCAATTGTAATCACTTCAAGTTAATTTTTATGTCTCTACAGTCTTTAGAAATATTTTTGAAAAGTATCTAGTAGATATGATAAACTTTTTTGAACTCTGTTGTTGAATTGTCCCAGCAACTATCATACACCAGATAGAATTTGAACTTTAAGAGAAAATAACTGATTTTGTTTTTGGAAAATAATTATGGCAGCAGTGGGATTTTAACCCACGCCTCCAAAGAGACTGGAGCCTAAATCCAGCGCCTTAGACCGCTCGGCCATGCTACCACAATTTAAGGTAGCTCATAGTTTCTCACAGTCTGGAATCTAGAACTAGAATTACAGAAAATGTTGTTGTTGTAGTAAAGAAATACGTAAAAATCTGTTTTATGTTAAGCATTTTAGATGCTCTTAACATAAGTGAGAATTTTTTTTAAAGAATATTGGTTGCCATGCAATCTAGATGAGAAATGGTTAATTTTTAATTAATTTGCATTTTAGTCGAGTTTACCACTTTGAAACCAATCACTGACATTTTCTTTGAAAAATTTATATGGCAGCTTTGGGAAGTTAGCAAAGAAAGAAATTAGCTGTTATAACAATGTGATGATGAACACTTATTTTTTAATTGAATTGCATTATTGTGGAAAGAACAATGAAAACATCAACCTCTAACAATATATATCAATAATAAATATGGCAGCAGTGGGATTTGAACCCACGCCTCCAAAGAGACTGGAGCCTTAATCCAGCGCCTTAGACCTCTCGGCCATGCTACCTCATGGGTGAAGTGTTCATGTGGCTTAAAGATCTATCAAATGATTATTTAAATGTGTTTTGTTCACTTTATATGAAGTAAAAAAACATATTGAGATTTATTAGAGCATTCACATATGGTTAGGGTTAGGTACGTGATACTGGTGCTTGGGTTTCTGGTGGTCATTGCAATATTAGAGACATCTCAATGCTCACAATTCTGACACTTGCTAGGTTAGCCTTCTAACTTTCAACATCGAGCCCCTAACTCTAACACTGAACATACCTGCAGCCTATCCTTAATTCTTTTCCTTCCAATGCCTAACTCCAAAATCTCTTAGTATCTTACCATGACCCTTCCTATCTGCAGCATAACCTTAAACATACTCCTATAGTTCCAAACTCTTAACCTCCCTTCTTAGTGCCTAACCATTACCCCACCCCCTGCCATTGAACCATAACATCCCCTACACATAGGACAGAGTTCCAAAATCAGTCGTTTTACCAGTGTTTGGGATTCTGCTATCAGTTTCCTGACTTGCAGCTTCCCGAATGCCAGGATGCCCAATGCATCCAATTGTAATCACTTCAAGTTAATTTTTATGTCTCTACAGTCTTTAGAAATATTTTTGAAAAGTATCTAGTAGATATGATAAACTTTTTTGAACTCTGTTGTTGAATTGTCCCAGCAACTATCATACACCAGATAGAATTTGAACTTTAAGAGAAAATAACTGATTTTGTTTTTGGAAAATAATTATGGCAGCAGTGGGATTTGAACCCACACCTCCGAAGAGAGTGGAGCCTAAATCCAGCGCCTTAGACCGCTCGGCCATGCTACCACACTTAAAGGTAACTCATAGTTTCTCACAGTCTGGAATCTAGAACTAGAATTACAGAAAATGTTGTTGTTGTAGTAAAGAAATACGTAAAAATATGTTTTATGTTAAGCATTTTAGATGCTCTTAACATAAGTGAGAATTTTTTTTTAAAGAATATTGGTTGCCATGCAATCTAGATGAGAAATGGTTAATTTTTAATTAATTTGCATTTTAGTCGAGTTTACCACTTTGAAACCAATCACTGACATTTTCTTTGAAAAATTTATATGGCAGCTTTGGGAAGTTAGCAAAGAAAGAAATTAGCTGTTATAACAATGTGATGATGAACACTTTTTTTCTAATTGAATTGCATTATTGTGGAAATAACAATGAAAACATCAACCTCTAACAATATATATCAATAATAAATATGGCAGCAGTGGGATTTGAACCCACGCCTCCGAAGAGACTGGAGCCTTAATCCAGCGCCTTAGACCGCTCGGCCATGCTACCTCATGGGTGCAGTGTTCATGTGGCTCAAAGATCTATCAAATGATTATTTAAATGTGTTTTGTTCACTTTATATGAAGTAAAAAAACATATTGAGATTTATTAGAGCATTCACATATGGTTAGGGTTAGGTACGTGATACTGGTGCTTGGGTTTCTGGTGGTCATTGCAATATTAGGGACATCTTAATGCTCACATTTCTGACACTTGCTAGGTTAGCCTTCTAACTTTCAACATCGAGCCCCTAACTCTAACACTGAACATACCTGCAGCCTATCCTTAATTCTTTTCCTTCCAATGCCTAACTCCAAAACCTCTTAGTATCTTACCATGACCCTTCCTATCTGCAGCATAACCTTAAACATACTCCTATAGTTCCAAACTCTTAACCTCCCTTCTTAGTGCCTAACCATTACCCCACCCCCTGCCATTGAACCATAACATCCCCTACACATAGGACAGAGTTCCAAAATCAGTCGTTTTACCAGTGCTTGGGATTCTGCTATCAGTTTCCTGACTTGCAGCTTACCGAATGCCAGGATGCCCAATGCATCCAATTGTAATCACTTCAAGTTAATTTTTATGTCTGTACAGTCTTTAGAAATATTTTTGAAAAGTATCTAGTAGATATGATAAACTTTTTTGAACTCTGTTGTTGAATTGTCCCAGCAACTATCATACACCAGATAGAATTTGAACTTTAAGAGAAAATAACTGATTTTGTTTTTGGAAAATAATTATGGCAGCAGTGGGATTTGAACCCACGCCTCCGTAGAGACTGGAGCCTAAATCCAGCGCCTTAGACCGCTCGGCCATGCTACCACACTTAAAGGTAACTCATAGTTTCTCACAGTCTGGAATCTAGAACTAGAAATTACAGAAAATGTTGTTGTTGTAGTAAAGAAATACGTAAAAATCTGTTTTATGTTAAGCATTTTAGATGCTCTTAACATAAGTGAGAATTTTTTTTTAAAGAATATTGGTTGCCATGCAATCTAGATGAGAAATGGTTAATTTTTAATTAATTTGCATTTTAGTCGAGTTTACCACTTTGAAACCAATCACTGACATTTTCTTTGAAAAATTTATATGGCAGCTTTGGGAAGTTAGCAAAGAAAGAAATTAGCTGTTATAACAATGTGATGATGAACACTTATTTTTTAATTGAATTGCATTATTGTGGAAAGAACAATGAAAACATCAACCTCTAACAATATATATCAATAATAAATATGGCAGCAGTGGGATTTGAACCCACGCCTCCAAAGAGACTGGAGCCTTAATCCAGCGCCTTAGACCGCTCGGCCATGCTACCTCATGGGTGCAATGTTCATGTGGCTCAAAGATCTATCAAATGATTATTTAAATGTGTTTTGTTCACTTTATATGAAGTAAAAAAACATATTGAGATTTATTAGAGCATTCACATATGGTTAGGGTTAGGTACGTGATACTGGTGCTTGGGTTTCTGGTGGTCATTGCAATATTAGGGACATCTCAATGCTCACAATTCTGACACTTGCTAGGTTAGCCTTCTAACTTTCAACATCGAGCCCCTAACTCTAACACTGAACATACCTGCAGCCTATCCTTAATTCTTTTCCTTCCAATGCCTAACTCCAAAATCTCTTAGTATCTTACCATGACCCTTCCTATCTGCAGCATAACCTTAAACATACTCCTATAGTTCCAAACTCTTAACCTCCCTTCTTAGTGCCTAACCATTACCCCACCCCCTGCCATTGAACCATAACATCCCCTACACATAGGACAGAGTTCCAAAATCAGTCGTTTTACCAGTGTTTGGGATTCTGCTATCAGTTTCCTGACTTGCAGCTTCCCGAATGCCAGGATGCCCAATGCATCCAATTGTAATCACTTCAAGTTAATTTTTATGTCTCTACAGTCTTTAGAAATATTTTTGAAAAGTATCTAGTAGATATGATAAACTTTTTTGAACTCTGTTGTTGAATTGTCCCAGAAACTATCATACACCAGATAGAATTTGAACTTTAAGAGAAAATAACTGATTTTGTTTTTGGAAAATAATTATGGCAGCAGTGGGATTTGAACCCATGCCTCCGAAGAGACTGGAGCCTAACACCAGCGCCTTAGACCGCTCGGCCATGCTACCACACTTAAAGGTAAGTCATAGTTTCTCACAGTCTGGAATCTAGAACTAGAATTACAGAAAATGTTGTTGTTCTAGTAAAGAAATACGTAAAAATATGTTTTATGTTAATCATTTTAGATGCTCTTAACATAAGTGAGAATTTTTTTTTAAAGAATATTGGTTGCCATGCAATCTAGATGAGAAATGGTTAATTTTTAATTAATTTGCATTTTAGTCGAGTTTACCACTTTGAAACCAATCACTGACATTTTCTTTGAAAAATTTATATGGCAGCTTTGGGAAGTTAGCAAAGAAAGAAATTAGCTGTTATAACAATGTGATGATGAACACTTTTTTTCTAATTGAATTGCATTATTGTGGAAATAACAATGAAAACATCAACCTCTAACAATATATATCAATAATAAATATGGCAGCAGTGGGATTTGAACCCACGCCTCCGAAGAGACTGGAGCCTTAATCCAGCGCCTTAGACCGCTCGGCCATGCTACCTCATGGGTGCAGTGTTCATGTGGCTCAAAGATCTATCAAATGATTATTTAAATGTGTTTTGTTCACTTTATATGAAGTAAAAAAACATATTGAGATTTATTAGAGCATTCACATATGGTTAGGGTTAGGAACGTGATACTGGTGCTTGGGTTTCTGGTGGTCATTGCAATATTAGGGACATCTTAATGCTCACAATTCTTACACTTTCTAGGTTAGCCTTCTAACTTTCAACATCGAGCCCCTAACTCTAACACTGAACATACCTGCAGCCTATCCTTAATTCTTTTCCTTCCAATGCCTAACTCCAAAACCTCTTAGTATCTTACCATGACCCTTCCTATCTGCAGCATAACCTTAAACATACTCCTATAGTTCCAAACTCTTAACCTCCCTTCTTAGTGCCTAACCATTACCCCACCCCCTGCCATTGAACCATAACATCCCCTACACATAGGACAGAGTTCCAAAATCAGTCGTTTTACCAGTGTTTGGGATTCTGCTATCAGTTTCCTGACTTGCAGCTTACCGAATGCCAGGATACCCAATGCATCCAATTGTAATCACTTCAAGTTAATTTTTATGTCTCTACAGTCTTTAGAAATATTTTTGAAAAGTATCTAGTAGATATGATAAACTTTTTTGAACTCTGTTGTTGAATTGTCCCAGCAACTATCATACACCAGATAGAATTTGAACTTTAAGAGAAAATAACTTATTTTGTTTTTGGAAAATAATTATGGCAGCAGTGGGATTTGAACCCACGCCTCCAAAGAGACTGGAGCCTAAATCCAGCGCCTTAGACCGCTCGGCCATGCTACCACACTTAAAGGTAGCTCATAGTTTCTCACAGTCTGGAATCTAGAACTAGAATTACAGAAAATGTTGTTGTTGTAGTAAAGAAATACGTAAAAATCTGTTTTATGTTAAGCATTTTAGATGCTCTTAACATAAGTGAGAATTTTTTTTTAAAGAATATTGGTTGCCATGCAATCTAGATGAGAAATGGTTAATTTTTAATTAATTTGCATTTTAGTCGAGTTTACCACTTTGAAACCAATCACTGACATTTTCTTTGAAAAATTTATATGGCAGCTTTGGGAAGTTAGCAAAGAAAGAAATTAGCTGTTATAACAATGTGATGATGAACACTTATTTTTTAATTGAATTGCATTATTGTGGAAAGAACAATGAAAACATCAACCTCTAACAATATATATCAATAATAAATATGGCAGCAGTGGGATTTGAACCCACGCCTCCGAAGAGACTGGAGCCTAAATCCAGCGCCTTAGACCGCTCGGCCATGCTACCACACTTAAAGGTAACTCATAGTTTCTCACAGTCTGGAATCTAGAACTAGAAATTGCAGAAAATGTTGTTGTTGTAGTAAAGAAATATGTAAAAATCTGTTTTATGTTAAGCATTTTAGATGCTCTTAACATCAGTGAGAAAAGATTTTTTTTTAAAGAATATTGGTTGCCATGCAATCTAGATGAGAAATGGTTAACTTTTAATTAATTTGCATTTTAGTCGAGTTTACCACTTTGAAACCAATCACTGACATTTTCTTTGAAAAATTTATATGGCAGCTTTGGGAAGTTAGCAAAGAAAGAAATTAGTTGTTATAACAATGTGATGATGAACACTTATTTTTTAATTGAATTGCATTATTGTGGAAAGAACAATGAAAACATCAACCTCTAACAATATATATAAATTATAAATATGGCAGCAGTGGGATTTGAACCCACGCCTCCGAACAGACTGGAGCCTTAATCCAGCGCCTTAGACCGCTCGGCCATGCTACCTCATGGGTGCAGTGTTCATGTGGCTCAAAGATCTATCAAATGATTATTTAAATGTGTTTTGTTCACTTTATATGAAGTAAAAAAACATATTGAGATTTATTAGAGCATTCACATATGGTTAGGGTTAGGTACGTGATACTGGTGCTTGGGTTTCTGGTGGTCATTGCAATATTAGGGACATCTCAATGCTCACAATTCTGACACTTGCTAGGTTAGCCTTCTAACTTTCAACATCGAGCCCCTAACTCTAACACTGAACATACCTGCAGCCTATCCTTAATTCTTTTCCTTCCAATGCCTAACTCCAAAATCTCTTAGTATCTTACCATGACCCTTCCTATCTGCAGCATAACCTTAAACATACTCCTATAGTTCCAAACTCTTAACCTCCCTTCTTAGTGCCTAACCATTACCCCACCCCCTGCCATTGAACCATAACATCCCCTACACATAGGACAGAGTTCCAAAATCAGTCGTTTTACCAGTGTTTGGGATTCTGCTATCAGTTTCCTGACTTGCAGCTTCCTGAATGCCAGGATGCCCAATGCATCCAATTGTAATCACTTCAAGTTAATTTTTATGTCTCTACAGTCTTTAGAAATATTTTTGAAAAGTATCTAGTAGATATGATAGACTTTTTTGAACTCTGTTGTTGAATTGTCCCAGCAACTATCATACACCAGATAGAATTTGAACTTTAAGAGAAAATAACTGATTTTGTTTTTGGAAAACAGTTAATTTTTATGTCTCTACAGTCTTTAGAAATATTTTTGAAAAGTATCTAGTAGATATGATAAACTTTTTTGAACTCTGTTGTTGAATTGTCCCAGCAACTATCATACACCAGATAGAATTTGAACTTTAAGAGAAAATAACTGATTTTGTTTTTGGAAAATAATTATGGCAGCAGTGGGATTTGAACCCACGCCTCCGAAGAGACTGGAGCCTAAATCCAGCGCCTTAGACCGCTCGGCCATGCTCGGCCATGCTACCACACTTAAAGGTATTATATATCAATAATAAATATGGCAGCAGTGGGATTTGAACCCTCGCCTCCGAAGAGACTGGAGCCTTAATCCAGCGCCTTAGACCGCTCGGCCATGCTACCGCATGGGTGCAGTGTTCATGTGGCTCAAAGATCTATCAAATTATTATTTAAATGTGTTTTGTTCACTTTATATGAAGTAAAAAAACATATTGAGATTTATTAGAGCATTCACATATGGTTAGGGTTAGGTACGTGATACTGGTGCTTGGGTTTCTGGTGGTCATTGCAATATTAGGGACATCTCAATGCTCACAATTCTGACACTTGCTAGGTTAGCCTTCTAACTTTCAACATCGAGCCCCTAACTCTAACACTGAACATACCTGCAGCCTATCCTTAATTCTTTTCCTTCCAATGCCTAACTCCAAAATCTCTTAGTATCTTACCATGACCCTTCCTATCTGCAGCATAACCTTAAACATACTCCTATAGTTCCAAACTCTTAACCTCCCTTCTTAGTGCCTAACCATTACCCCACCCCCTGCCATTGAACCATAACATCCCCTACACATAGGACAGAGTTCCAAAATCAGTCGTTTTACCAGTGTTTGGGATTCTGCTATCAGTTTCCTGACTTGCAGCTTCCCGAATGCCAGGATGCCCAATGCATCCAATTGTAATCACTTCAAGTTAATTTTTATGTCTCTACAGTCTTTAGAAATATTTTTGAAAAGTATCTAGTAGATATGATAAACTTTTTTGAACTCTGTTGTTGAATTGTCCCAGCAACTATCATACACCAGATAGAATTTGAACTTTAAGAGAAATAACTGATTTTGTTTTTGGAAAATAATTATGGCAGCAGTGGGATTTGAACCCACGCCTCCGAAGAGACTGGAGCCTAAATCCAGCGCCTTAGACCGCTCGGCCATGCTACCACACTTAAAGGTAAGTCATAGTTTCTCACAGTCTGGAATCTAGAACTAGAATTACAGAAAATGTTGTTGTTGTAGTAAAGAAATACGTAAAAATATGTTTTATGTTAAGCATTTTAGATGCTCTTAACATAAGTGAGATTTTTTTTTTAAAGAATATTGGTTGCCATGCAATCTAGATGAGAAATGGTTAATTTTTAATTAATTTGCATTTTAGTCGAGTTTACCACTTTGAAACCAATCACTGACATTTTCTTTGAAAAATTTATATGGCAGCTTTGGGAAGTTAGCAAAGAAAGAAATTAGCTGTTATAACAATGTGATGATGAACACTTTTTTTCTAATTGAATTGCATTATTGTGGAAATAACAATGAAAACATCAACCTCTAACAATATATATCAATAATAAATATGGCAGCAGTGGGATTTGAACCCACGCCTCCGAAGAGACTGGGGCCTTAATCCAGCGCCTTAGACCGCTCGGCCATGCTACCTCATGGGTGCAGTGTTCATGTGGCTCAAAGATCTATCAAATTATTATTTAAATGTGTTTTGTTCACTTTATATGAAGTAAAAAAACATATTGAGATTTATTAGAGCATTCACATATGGTTAGGGTTAGGTACGTGATACTGGTGCTTGGGTTTCTGGTGGTCATTGCAATATTAGGGACATCTCAATGCTCACAATTCTGACACTTGCTAGGTTAGCCTTCTAACTTTCAACATCGAGCCCCTAACTCTAACACTGAACATACCTGCAGCCTATCCTTAATTCTTTTCCTTCCAATGCCTAACTCCAAAACCTCTTAGTATCTTACCATGACCCTTCCTATCTGCAGCATAACCTTAAACATACTCCTATAGTTCCAAACTCTTAACCTCCCTTCTTAGTGCCTAACCATTACCCCACCCCCTGCCATTGAACCATAACATCCCCTACACATAGGACAGAGTTCCAAAATCAGTCGTTTTACCAGTGTTTGGGATTCTGCTATCAGTTTCCTGACTTGCAGCTTACCGAATGCCAGGATGCCCAATGCATCCAATTGTAATCACTTCAAGTTAATTTTTATGTCTCTACAGTCTTTAGAAATATTTTTGAAAAGTATCTAGTAGATATGATAAACTTTTTTGAACTCTGTTGTTGAGTTGTCCCAGCAACTATCATACACCAGATAGAATTTGAACTTTAAGAGAAAATAACTGATTTTGTTTTTGGAAAATAATTATGGCAGCAGTGGGATTTGAACCCACGCCTCCGAAGAGACTGGAGCCTTAATCCAGCGCCTTAGACCGCTCGGCCATGCTACCTCATGGGTGCAGTGTTCATGTGGCTCAAAGATCTATCAAATTATTATTTAAATGTGTTTTGTTCACTTTATATGAAGTAAAAAAACATATTGAGATTTATTAGAGCATTCACATATGGTTAGGGTTAGGTACGTGATACTGGTGCTTGGGTTTCTGGTGGTCATTGCAATATTAGGGACATCTCAATGCTCACAATTCTGACACTTGCTAGGTTAGCCTTCTAACTTTCAACATCGAGCCCCTAACTCTAACACTGAACATACCTGCAGCCTATCCTTAATTCTTTTCCTTCCAATGCCTAACTCCAAAACCTCTTAGTATCTTACCATGACCCTTCCTATCTGCAGCATAACCTTAAACATACTCCTATAGTTCCAAACTCTTAACCTCCCTTCTTAGTGCCTAACCATTACCCCACCCCCTGCCATTGAACCATAACATCCCCTACACATAGGACAGAGTTCCAAAATCAGTCGTTTTACCAGTGTTTGGGATTCTGCTATCAGTTTCCTGACTTGCAGCTTACCGAATGCCAGGATGCCCAATGCATCCAATTGTAATCACTTCAAGTTAATTTTTATGTCTCTACAGTCTTTAGAAATATTTTTGAAAAGTATCTAGTAGATATGATAAACTTTTTTGAACTCTGTTGTTGAATTGTCCCAGCAACTATCATACACCAGATAGAATTTGAACTTTAAGAGAAAATAACTGATTTTGTTTTTGGAAAACAGTTAATTTTTATGTCTCTACAGTCTTTAGAAATATTTTTGAAAAGTATCTAGTAGATATGATAAACTTTTTTGAACTCTGTTGTTGAATTGTCCCAGCAACTATCATACACCAGATAGAATTTGAACTTTAAGAGAAAATAACTGATTTTGTTTTTGGAAAATAATTATGGCAGCAGTGGGATTTGAACCCACGCCTCCGAAGAGACTGGAGCCTAAATCCAGCGCCTTAGACCGCTCGGCCATGCTCGGCCATGCTACCACACTTAAAGGTATTATATATCAATAATAAATATGGCAGCAGTGGGATTTGAACCCTCGCCTCCGAAGAGACTGGAGCCTTAATCCAGCGCCTTAGACCGCTCGGCCATGCTACCGCATGGGTGCAGTGTTCATGTGGCTCAAAGATCTATCAAATTATTATTTAAATGTGTTTTGTTCACTTTATATGAAGTAAAAAAACATATTGAGATTTATTAGAGCATTCACATATGGTTAGGGTTAGGTACGTGATACTGGTGCTTGGGTTTCTGGTGGTCATTGCAATATTAGGGACATCTCAATGCTCACAATTCTGACACTTGCTAGGTTAGCCTTCTAACTTTCAACATCGAGCCCCTAACTCTAACACTGAACATACCTGCAGCCTATCCT
The DNA here is from genome assembly GCF_055691185.1 of Crinia signifera. Lineage (NCBI taxonomy): Eukaryota > Metazoa > Chordata > Amphibia > Anura > Myobatrachidae > Crinia > Crinia signifera. The sequence goes on along the minus strand of NW_028142023.1, from coordinate 276,011 downwards.
TAATTCTTTTCCTTCCAATGCCTAACTCCAAAATCTCTTAGTATCTTACCATGACCCTTCCTATCTGCAGCATAACCTTAAACATACTCCTATAGTTCCAAACTCTTAACCTCCCTTCTTAGTGCCTAACCATTACCCCACCCCCTGCCATTGAACCATAACATCCCCTACACATAGGACAGAGTTCCAAAATCAGTCGTTTTACCAGTGTTTGGGATTCTGCTATCAGTTTCCTGACTTGCAGCTTCCCGAATGCCAGGATGCCCAATGCATCCAATTGTAATCACTTCAAGTTAATTTTTATGTCTCTACAGTCTTTAGAAATATTTTTGAAAAGTATCTAGTAGATATGATAAACTTTTTTGAACTCTGTTGTTGAATTGTCCCAGCAACTATCATACACCAGATAGAATTTGAACTTTAAGAGAAATAACTGATTTTGTTTTTGGAAAATAATTATGGCAGCAGTGGGATTTGAACCCACGCCTCCGAAGAGACTGGAGCCTAAATCCAGCGCCTTAGACCGCTCGGCCATGCTACCACACTTAAAGGTAAGTCATAGTTTCTCACAGTCTGGAATCTAGAACTAGAATTACAGAAAATGTTGTTGTTGTAGTAAAGAAATACGTAAAAATATGTTTTATGTTAAGCATTTTAGATGCTCTTAACATAAGTGAGATTTTTTTTTTAAAGAATATTGGTTGCCATGCAATCTAGATGAGAAATGGTTAATTTTTAATTAATTTGCATTTTAGTCGAGTTTACCACTTTGAAACCAATCACTGACATTTTCTTTGAAAAATTTATATGGCAGCTTTGGGAAGTTAGCAAAGAAAGAAATTAGCTGTTATAACAATGTGATGATGAACACTTTTTTTCTAATTGAATTGCATTATTGTGGAAATAACAATGAAAACATCAACCTCTAACAATATATATCAATAATAAATATGGCAGCAGTGGGATTTGAACCCACGCCTCCGAAGAGACTGGGGCCTTAATCCAGCGCCTTAGACCGCTCGGCCATGCTACCTCATGGGTGCAGTGTTCATGTGGCTCAAAGATCTATCAAATTATTATTTAAATGTGTTTTGTTCACTTTATATGAAGTAAAAAAACATATTGAGATTTATTAGAGCATTCACATATGGTTAGGGTTAGGTACGTGATACTGGTGCTTGGGTTTCTGGTGGTCATTGCAATATTAGGGACATCTCAATGCTCACAATTCTGACACTTGCTAGGTTAGCCTTCTAACTTTCAACATCGAGCCCCTAACTCTAACACTGAACATACCTGCAGCCTATCCTTAATTCTTTTCCTTCCAATGCCTAGCTCCAAAACCTCTTAGTATCTTACCATGACCCTTCCTATCTGCAGCATAACCTTAAACATACTCCTATAGTTCCAAACTCTTAACCTCCCTTCTTAGTGCCTAACCATTACCCCACCCCCTGCCATTGAACCATAACATCCCCTACACATAGGACAGAGTTCCAAAATCAGTCGTTTTACCAGTGTTTGGGATTCTGCTATCAGTTTCCTGACTTGCAGCTTACCGAATGCCAGGATGCCCAATGCATCCAATTGTAATCACTTCAAGTTAATTTTTATGTCTCTACAGTCTTTAGAAATATTTTTGAAAAGTATCTAGTAGATATGATAAACTTTTTTGAACTCTGTTGTTGAGTTGTCCCAGCAACTATCATACACCAGATAGAATTTGAACTTTAAGAGAAAATAACTGATTTTGTTTTTGGAAAATAATTATGGCAGCAGTGGGATTTGAACCCACGCCTCCGAAGAGACTGGAGCCTTAATCCAGCGCCTTAGACCGCTCGGCCATGCTACCTCATGGGTGCAGTGTTCATGTGGCTCAAAGATCTATCAAATTATTATTTAAATGTGTTTTGTTCACTTTATATGAAGTAAAAAAACATATTGAGATTTATTAGAGCATTCACATATGGTTAGGGTTAGGTACGTGATACTGGTGCTTGGGTTTCTGGTGGTCATTGCAATATTAGGGACATCTCAATGCTCACAATTCTGACACTTGCTAGGTTAGCCTTCTAACTTTCAACATCGAGCCCCTAACTCTAACACTGAACATACCTGCAGCCTATCCTTAATTCTTTTCCTTCCAATGCCTAACTCCAAAATCTCTTAGTATCTTACCATGACCCTTCCTATCTGCAGCATAACCTTAAACATACTCCTATAGTTCCAAACTCTTAACCTCCCTTCTTAGTGCCTAACCATTACCCCACCCCCTGCCATTGAACCATAACATCCCCTACACATAGGACAGAGTTCCAAAATCAGTCGTTTTACCAGTGTTTGGGATTCTGCTATCAGTTTCCTGACTTGCAGCTTCTCGAATGCCAGGATGCCCAATGCATCCAATTGTAATCACTTCAAGTTAATTTTTATGTCTCTACAGTCTTTAGAAATATTTTTGAAAAGTATCTAGTAGATATGATAAACTTTTTTGAACTCTGTTGTTGAATTGTCCCAGCAACTATCATACACCAGATAGAATTTGAACTTTAAGAGAAATAACTGATTTTGTTTTTGGAAAATAATTATGGCAGCAGTGGGATTTGAACCCACGCCTCCGAAGAGACTGGAGCCTAAATCCAGCGCCTTAGACCGCTCGGCCATGCTACCACACTTAAAGGTAAGTCATAGTTTCTCACAGTCTGGAATCTAGAACTAGAATTACAGAAAATGTTGTTGTTGTAGTAAAGAAATACGTAAAAATATGTTTTATGTTAAGCATTTTAGATGCTCTTAACATAAGTGAGAATTTTTTTTTAAAGAATATTGGTTGCCATGCAATCTAGATGAGAAATGGTTAATTTTTAATTAATTTGCATTTTAGTCGAGTTTACCACTTTGAAACCAATCACTGACATTTTCTTTGAAAAATTTATATGGCAGCTTTGGGAAGTTAGCAAAGAAAGAAATTAGCTGTTATAACAATGTGATGATGAACACTTTTTTTCTAATTGAATTGCATTATTGTGGAAATAACAATGAAAACATCAACCTCTAACAATATATATCAATAATAAATATGGCAGCAGTGGGATTTGAACCCACGCCTCCGAAGAGACTGGAGCCTTAATCCAGCGCCTTAGACCGCTCGGCCATGCTACCTCATGGGTGCAGTGTTCATGTGGCTCAAAGATCTATCAAATGATTATTTAAATGTGTTTTGTTCACTTTATATGAAGTAAAAAAACATATTGAGATTTATTAGAGCATTCACATATGGTTAGGGTTAGGTACGTGATACTGGTGCTTGGGTTTCTGGTGGTCATTGCAATATTAGGGACATCTTAATGCTCACAATTCTGACACTTGCTAGGTTAGCCTTCTAACTTTCAACATCGAGCCCCTAACTCTAACACTGAACATACCTGCAGCCTATCCTTAATTCTTTTCCTTCCAATTCCTAACTCCAAAACCTCTTAGTATCTTACCATGACCCTTCCTATCTGCAGCATAACCTTAAACATACTCCTATAGTTCCAAACTCTTAACCTCCCTTCTTAGTGCCTAACCATTACCCCACCCCCTGCCATTGAACCATAACATCCCCTACACATAGGACAGAGTTCCAAAATCAGTCGTTTTACCAGTGTTTGGGATTCTGCTATCAGTTTCCTGACTTGCAGCTTACCGAATGCCAGGATGCCCAATGCATCCAATTGTAATCACTTCAAGTTAATTTTTATGTCTCTACAGTCTTTAGAAATATTTTTGAAAAGTATCTAGTAGATATGATAAACTTTTTTGAACTCTGTTGTTGAATTGTCCCAGCAACTATCATACACCAGATAGAATTTGAAATTTAAGAGAAAATAACTGATTTTGTTTTTGGAAAATAATTATGGCAGCAGTGGGATTTGAACCCACGCCTCCGAAGAGACTGGAGCCTAAATCCAGCGCCTTAGACCGCTCGGCCATACTACCACACTTAAAGATAACTCATAGTTTCTCACAGTCTGGAATCTAGAACTAGAAATTACAGAAAATGTTGTTGTTGTAGTAAAGAAATACGTAAAAATCTGTTTTATGTTAAGCATTTTAGATGCTCTTAACATAAGTGAGAATTTTTTTTTAAGGAATATTGGTTGCCATGCAATCTAGATGAGAAATGGTTAATTTTTAATTAATTTGCATTTTAGTCGAGTTTACCACTTTGAAACCAATCACTGACATTTTCTTTGAAAAATTTATATGGCAGCTTTGGGAAGTTAGCAAAGAAAGAAATTAGCTGTTATAACAATGTGATGATGAACACTTATTTTTTAATTGAATTGCATTATTGTGGAAAGAACAATGAAAACATCAACCTCTAACAATATATATCAATAATAAATATGGCAGCAGTGGGATTTGAACCCACGCCTCCAAAGAGACTGGAGCCTTAATCCAGCACCTTAGACCGCTTAAAATCAGTCGTTTTACCAGTGTTTGGGATTCTGCTATCAGTTTCCTGACTTGCAGCTTCCCGAATGCCAGGATGCCCAATGCATCCAATTGTAATCACTTCAAGTTAATTTTTATGTCTCTACAGTCCTTAGAAATATTTTTGAAAAGTATCTAGTAGATATGATAAACTTTTTTGAACTCTGTTGTTGAATTGTCCCAGCAACTACCAGATAGAATTTGAACTTTAAGAGAAAATAACTGATTTTGTGTTTGGAAAATAATTATGGCAGCAGTGGGATTTGAACCCACGCCTCCGAAGAGACTGGAGCCTAACTCCAGCGCCTTAGACCGCTCGGCCATGCTACCACACTTAAAGGTATTATATATCAATAATAAATATGGCAGCAGTGGGATTTGAACCCACGCCTCCGAAGAGACTGGAGCCTTAATCCAGCACCTTAGACCGCTCGGCCATGCTACCTCATGGGTGCAGTATTCATGTGGCTCAAAGATCTATCAAATTATTATTTAAATGTGTTTTGTTCACTTTATATGAAGTAAAAAAACATATTGAGATTTATTAGAGCATTCACATATGGTTAGGGTTAGGTACGTGATACTGGTGCTTGGGTTTCTGGTGGTCATTGCAATATTAGGGACATCTCAATGCTCACAATTCTGACACTTGCTAGGTTAGCCTTCTAACTTTCAACATCGAGCCCCTAACTCTAACACTGAACATACCTGCAGCCTATCCTTAATTCTTTTCCTTCCAATGCCTAACTCCAAAATCTCTTAGTATCTTACCATGACCCTTCCTATCTGCAGCATAACCTTAAACATACTCCTATAGTTCCAAACTCTTAACCTCCCTTCTTAGTGCCTAACCATTACCCCACCCCCTGCCATTGAACCATAACATCCCCTACACATAGGACAGAGTTCCAAAATCAGTCGTTTTACCAGTGTTTGGGATTCTGCTATCAGTTTCCTGACTTGCAGCTTACCGAATGCCAGGATGCCCAATGCATCCAATTGTAATCACTTCAAGTTAATTTTTATGTCTCTACAGTCTTTAGAAATATTTTTGAAAAGTATCTAGTAGATATGATAAACTTTTTTGAACTCTGTTGTTGAATTGTCCCAGCAACTATCATACACAAGATAGAATTTGAAATTTAAGAGAAAATAACTGATTTTGTTTTTGGAAAATAATTATGGCAGCAGTGGGATTCAAACCCACGCCTCCGAAGAGACTGGAGCCTAAATCCAGCGCCTTAGACCGCTCGACATGCTACCACACTTAAAGGTAACTCATAGTTTCTCACAGTCTGGAATCTAGAACTAGAAATTACAGAAAATGTTGTTGTTGTAGTAAAGAAATACGTAAAAATCTGTTTTATGTTAAGCATTTTAGATGCTCTTAACATAAGTGAGAATTTTTTTTTAAAGAATATTGGTTGCCATGCAATCTAGATGAGAAATGGTTAATTTTTAATTAATTTGCATTTTAGTCGAGTTTACCACTTTGAAACCAATCACTGACATTTTCTTTGAAAAATTTATATGGCAGCTTTGGGAAGTTAGCAAAGAAAGAAATTAGCTGTTATAACAATGTGATGATGAACACTTATTTTTTAATTGAATTGCATTATTGTGGAAAGAACAATGAAAACATCAACCTCTAACAATATATATCAATAATAAATATGGCAGCAGTGGGATTTGAACCCACGCCTCCAAAGAGACTGGAGCCTTAATCCAGCGCCTTAGACCGCTTAAAATCAGTCGTTTTACCAGTGTTTGGGATTCTGCTATCAGTTTCCTGACTTGCAGCTTCCCGAATGCCAGGATGCCCAATGCATCCAATTGTAATCACTTCAAGTTAATTTTTATGTCTCTACAGTCCTTAGAAATATTTTTGAAAAGTATCTAGTAGATATGATAAACTTTTTTGAACTCTGTTGTTGAATTGTCCCAGCAACTACCAGATAGAATTTGAACTTTAAGAGAAAATAACTGATTTTGTGTTTGGAAAATAATTATGGCAGCAGTGGGATTTGAACCCACGCCTCCGAAGAGACTGGAGCCTTAATCCAGCACCTTAGACCGCTCGGCCATGCTACCTCATGGGTGCAGTGTTCATGTGGCTCAAAGATCTATCAAATGATTATTTAAATGTGTTTTGTTCACTTTATATGAAGTAAAAAAAATATTGAGATTTATTAGAGCATTCACATATGGTTAGGGTTAGGTACGTGATACTGGTGCTTGGGTTTCTGGTGGTCATTGCAATATTAGGGACATCTCAATGCTCACAATTCTGACACTTGCTAGGTTAGCCTTCTAACTTTCAACATCGAGCCCCTAACTCTAACACTGAACATACCTGCAGCCTATCCTTAATTCTTTTCCTTCCAATGCCTAACTCCAAAATCTCTTAGTATCTTACCATGACCCTTCCTATCTGCAGCATAACCTTAAACATACTCCTATAGTTCCAAACTCTTAACCTCCCTTCTTAGTGCCTAACCATTACCCCACCCCCTGCCATTGAACCATAACATCCCCTACACATAGGACAGAGTTCCAAAATCAGTCGTTTTACCAGTGTTTGGGATTCTGCTATCAGTTTTCTGACTTGCAGCTTCCCGAATGCCAGGATGCCCAATGCATCCAATTGTAATCACTTCAAGTTAATTTTTATGTCTCTACAGTCTTTAGAAATATTTTTGAAAAGTATCTAGTAGATATGATAAACTTTTTTGAACTCTGTTGTTGAATTGTCCCAGCAACTATCATACACCAGATAGAATTTGAACTTTAAGAGAAAATAACTGATTTTGTTTTTGGAAAATAATTATGACAGCAGTGGGATTTGAACCCACGCCTCCGAAGAGACTGGAGCCTAAATCCAGCGCCTTAGACCGCTCGGCCATGCTACCACACTTAAAAGTAAGTCATAGTTTCTCACAGTCTGGAATCTAGAACTAGAATTACAGAAAATGTTGTTGTTGTAGTAAAGAAATACGTAAAAATATGTTTTATGTTAAGCATTTTAGATGCTCTTAACATAAGTGAGAATTTTTTTTTAAAGAATATTGGTTGCCATGCAATCTAGATGAGAAATGGTTAATTTTTAATTAATTTGCATTTTAGTCGAGTTTACCACTTTGAAACCAATCACTGACATTTTCTTTGAAAAATTTATATGGCAGCTTTGGGAAGTTAGCAAAGAAAGAAATTAGCTGTTATAACAATGTGATGATGAACACTTTTTTTCTAATTGAATTGCATTATTGTGGAAATAACAATGAAAACATCAACCTCTAACAATATATATCAATAATAAATATGGCAGCAGTGGGATTTGAACCCACGCCTCCGAAGAGACTGGAGCCTTAATCCAGCGCCTTAGACCGCTCGGCCATGCTACCTCATGGGTGCAGTGTTCATGTGGCTCAAAGATCTATCAAATGATTATTTAAATGTGTTTTGTTCACTTTATATGAAGTAAAAAAACATATTGAGATTTATTAGAGCATTCACATATGGTTAGGGTTAGGTACGTGATACTGGTGCTTGGGTTTCTGGTGGTCATTGCAATATTAGGGACATCTTAATGCTCACAATTCTGACACTTGCTAGGTTAGCCTTCTAACTTTCAACATCGAGCCCCTAACTCTAACACTGAACATACCTGCAGCCTATCCTTAATTCTTTTCCTTCCAATTCCTAACTCCAAAACCTCTTAGTATCTTACCATGACCCTTCCTATCTGCAGCATAACCTTAAACATACTCCTATAGTTCCAAACTCTTAACCTCCCTTCTTAGTGCCTAACCATTACCCCACCCCCTGCCATTGAACCATAACATCCCCTACACATAGGACAGAGTTCCAAAATCAGTCGTTTTACCAGTGTTTGGGATTCTGCTATCAGTTTCCTGACTTGCAGCTTACCGAATGCCAGGATGCCCAATGCATCCAATTGTAATCACTTCAAGTTAATTTTTATGTCTCTACAGTCTTTAGAAATATTTTTGAAAAGTATCTAGTAGATATGATAAACTTTTTTGAACTCTGTTGTTGAATTGTCCCAGCAACTATCATACACCAGATAGAATTTGAAATTTAAGAGAAAATAACTGATTTTGTTTTTGGAAAATAATTATGGCAGCAGTGGGATTTGAACCCACGCCTCCGAAGAGACTGGAGCCTAAATCCAGCGCCTTAGACCGCTCGGCCATACTACCACACTTAAAGGTAACTCATAGTTTCTCACAGTCTGGAATCTAGAACTAGAAATTACAGAAAATGTTGTTGTTGTAGTAAAGAAATACGTAAAAATCTGTTTTATGTTAAGCATTTTAGATGCTCTTAACATAATTGAGAATTTTTTTTTAAGGAATATTGGTTGCCATGCAATCTAGATGAGAAATGGTTAATTTTTAATTAATTTGCATTTTAGTCGAGTTTACCACTTTGAAACCAATCACTGACATTTTCTTTGAAAAATTTATATGGCAGCTTTGGGAAGTTAGCAAAGAAAGAAATTAGCTGTTATAACAATGTGATGATGAACACTTATTTTTTAATTGAATTGCATTATTGTGGAAAGAACAATGAAAACATCAACCTCTAACAATATATATCAATAATAAATATGGCAGCAGTGGGATTTGAACCCACGCCTCCAAAGAGACTGGAGCCTTAATCCAGCACCTTAGACCGCTTAAAATCAGTCGTTTTACCAGTGTTTGGGATTCTGCTATCAGTTTCCTGACTTGCAGCTTCCCGAATGCCAGGATGCCCAATGCATCCAATTGTAATCACTTCAAGTTAATTTTTATGTCTCTACAGTCCTTAGAAATATTTTTGAAAAGTATCTAGTAGATATGATAAACTTTTTTGAACTCTGTTGTTGAATTGTCCCAGCAACTACCAGATAGAATTTGAACTTTAAGAGAAAATAACTGATATTGTGTTTGGAAAATAATTATGGCAGCAGTGGGATTTGAACCCACGCCTGCGAAGAGACTGGAGCCTAACTCCAGCGCCTTAGACCGCTCGGCCATGCTACCACACTTAAAGGTATTATATATCAATAATAAATATGGCAGCAGTGGGATTTGAACCCACGCCTCCGAAGAGACTGGAGCCTTAATCCAGCACCTTAGACCGCTCGGCCATGCTACCTCATGGGTGCAGTATTCATGTGGCTCAAAGATCTATCAAATTATTATTTAAATGTGTTTTGTTCACTTTATATGAAGTAAAAAAACATATTGAGATTTATTAGAGCATTCACATATGGTTAGGGTTAGGTACGTGATACTGGTGCTTGGGTTTCTGGTGGTCATTGCAATATTAGGGACATCTCAATGCTCACAATTCTGACACTTGCTAGGTTAGCCTTCTAACTTTCAACATCGAGCCCCTAACTCTAACACTGAACATACCTGCAGCCTATCCTTAATTCTTTTCCTTCCAATGCCTAACTCCAAAATCTCTTAGTATCTTACCATGACCCTTCCTATCTGCAGCATAACCTTAAAAATACTCCTATAGTTCCAAACTCTTAACCTCCCTTCTTAGTGCCTAACCATTACCCCACCCCCTGCCATTGAACCATAACATCCCCTACACATAGGACAGAGTTCCAAAATCAGTCGTTTTACCAGTGTTTGGGATTCTGCTATCAGTTTCCTGACTTGCAGCTTACCGAATGCCAGGATGCCCAATGCATCCAATTGTAATCACTTCAAGTTAATTTTTATGTCTCTACAGTCTTTAGAAATATTTTTGAAAAGTATCTAGTAGATATGATAAACTTTTTTGAACTCTGTTGTTGAATTGTCCCAGCAACTATCATACACCAGATAGAATTTGAAATTTAAAGAGAAAATAACTGATTTTGTTTTTGGAAAATAATTAGCTGTTATAACAATGTGATGATGAACACTTATTTTTTAATTGAATTGCATTATTGTGGAAAGAACAATAAAAACATCAACCTCTAACAATATATATCAATAATAAATATGGCAGCAGTGGGATTTGAACCCACGCCTCCAAAGAGACTGGAGCCTTAATCCAGCGCCTTAGACCGCTTAAAATCAGTCGTTTTACCAGTGTTTGGGATTCTGCTATCAGTTTCCTGACTTGCAGCTTCCCGAATGCCAGGATGCCCAATGCATCCAATTGTAATCACTTCAAGTTAATTTTTATGTCTCTACAGTCCTTAGAAATATTTTTGAAAAGTATCTAGTAGATATGATAAACTTTTTTGAACTCTGTTGTTGAATTGTCCCAGCAACTACCAGATAGAATTTGAACTTTAAGAGAAAATAACTGATTTTGTGTTTGGAAAATAATTATGGCAGCAGTGGGATTTGAACCCACGCCTCCGAAGAGACTGGAGCCTTAATCCAGCGCCTTAGACCACTCGGCCATGCTACCTCATGGGTGCAGTGTTCATGTGGCTCAAAGATCTATCAAATGATTATTTAAATGTGTTTTGTTCACTTTATATGAAGTAAAAAAACATATTGAGATTTATTAGAGCATTCACATATGGTTAGGGTTAGGTACGTGATACTGGTGCTTGGGTTTCTGGTGGTCATTGCAATATTAGGGACATCTCAATGCCCACAATTCTGACACTTGCTAGGTTAGCCTTCTAACTTTCAACATCGAGCCCCTAACTCTAACACTGAACATACCTGCAGCCTATCCTTAATTCTTTTCCTTCCAATGCCTAACCCCAAAACCTCTTAGTATCTTACCATGACCTTTCCTATCTGCAGCATAACCTTAAACATACTCCTATAGTTCCAAACTCTTAACCTCCCTTCTTAGTGCCTAACCATTACCCCACCCCCTGCCATTGAACCATAACATCCCCTACACATAGGACAGAGTTCCAAAATCAGTCGTTTTACCAGTGTTTGGGATTCTGCTATCAGTTTCCTGACTTGCATCTTCCCGAATGCCAGGATGCCCAATGCATCCAATTGTAATCACTTCAAGTTAATTTTTATGTCTCTACAGTCTTTAGAAATATTTTTGAAAAGTATTTAGTAGATATTATAAGCTTTTTTGAACTCTGTTGTTGAATTGTCCCAGCAACTATCATACACCAGATAGAATTTGAACTTTAAGAGAAAATAACTGATTTTGTTTTTGGAAAATAATTACGGCAGCAGTGGGATTTGAACCCACTCCTCCGAAGAGACTGGAGCCTAAATCCAGCGCCTTAGACCGCTCGGCCATGCTACCACACTTAAAGGTAACTCATAGTTTCTCACAGTCTGGAATCTAGAACTAGAATTACAGAAAATGTTGTTGTTGTAGTAAAGAAATACGTAAAAATCTGTTTTATGTTAAGCATTTTAGATGCTCTTAACATCAGTAAGAAAAGATTTTTTTTTAAAGAATATTGGTTGCCATGCAATCTAGATGAGAAATGGTTAACTTTTAATTAATTTGCATTTTAGTCGAGTTTACCACTTTGAAACCAATCACTGACATTTTCTTTGAAAAATTTATATGGCAGCTTTGGGAAGTTAGCAAAGAAAGAAATTAGCTGTTATAACAATGTGACGATGAACACTTATTTTTTAATTGAATTGCATTATTGTGGAAAGAACAATGAAAACATCAACCTCTAACAATATATATAAATTATAAATATGGCAGCAGTGGGATTTGAACCCACGCCTCCGAAGAGACTGGAGCCTTAATCCAGCGCCTTAGACCGCTCGGCCATGCTACCTCATGGGTGCAGTGTTCATGTGGCTCAAAGATCTATCAAATGATTATTTAAATGTGTTTTGTTCACTTTATATGAAGTAAAAAAACATATTGAGATTTATTAGAGCATTCACATATGGTTAGGGTTAGGTACGTGATACTGGTGCTTGGGTTTCTGGTGGTCATTGCAATATTAGGGACATCTCAATGCTCACAATTCTGACACTTGCTAGGTTAGCCTTCTAACTTTCAACATCGAGCCCCTAACTCTAACACTGAACATACCTGCAGCCTATCCTTAATTCTTTTCCTTCCAATGCCTAACCCCAAAACCTCTTAGTATCTTACCATGACCCTTCCTATCTGCAGCATAACCTTAAACATACTCCTATAGTTCCAAACTCTTAACCTCCCTTCTTAGTGCCTAACCATTACCCCACCCCCTGCCATTGAACCATAACATCCCCTACACATAGGACAGAGTTCCAAAATCAGTCGTTTTACCAGTGTTTGGGATTCTGCTATCAGTTTCCTGACTTGCAGCTTCCCGAATGCCAGGATGCCCAATGCATCCAATTGTAATCACTTCAAGTTAATTTTTATGTCTCTACAGTCTTTAGAAATATTTTTGAAAAGTATCTAGTAGATATGATAAACTTTTTTGAACTCTGTTGTTGAATTGTCCCAGCAACTATCATACACCAGATAGAATTTGAACTTTAAGAGAAAATAACTGATTTTGTTTTTGGAAAATAATTATGGCAGCAGTGGGATTTGAACCCACGCCTCCGAAGAGACTGGAGCCTAAATCCAGCGCCTTAGACCGCTCGGCCATGCTACCACACTTAAAGGTAACTCATAGTTTCTCACAGTCTGGAATCTAGAACTAGAAATTACAGAAAATGTTGTTGTTGTAGTAAAGAAATATGTAAAAATCTTTTTTATGTTAAGCATTTTAGATGCTCTTAACATAAGTGAGAATTTTTATTTAAAGAATATTGGTTGCCATGCAATCTAGATGAGAAATGGTTAATTTTTAATTAATTTGCATTTTAGTCGAGTTTACCACTTTGAAACCAATCACTGACATTTTCTTTGAAAAATTTACATGGCAGCTTTGGGAAGTTAGCAAAGAAAGAAATTAGCTGTTATAACAATGTGATGATGAACACTTATTTTTTAATTGAATTGCATTATTGTGGAAAGAACAATGAAAACATCAACCTCTAACAATATATATCAATAATAAATATGGCAGCAGTGGGATTTGAACCCACGCCTCCGAAGAGACTGGAGCCTTAATCCAGCGCCTTAGACCGCTCGGCCATGCTACCTCATGGGTGCAGTGTTCATGTGGCTCAAAGATCTATCAAATGTTTATTTAAATGTGTTTTGTTCACTTTATATGAAGTAAAAAAACATATTGAGATTTATTAGAGCATTCACATATGGTTAGGGTTAGGTACGTGATACTGGTGCTTGGGTTTCTGGTGGTCATTGCAATATTAGGGACATCTCAATGCTCACAATTCTGACACTTGCTAGGTTAGCCTTCTAACTTTCAACATCGAGCCCCTAACTCTAACACTGAACATACCTGCAGCCTATCCTTAATTCTTTTCCTTCCAATGCCTAACTCCAAAACCTCTTAGTATCTTACCATGACCCTTCCTATCTGCAGCATAACCTTAAACATACTCCTATAGTTCCAAACTCTTAACCTCCCTTCTAAGTGCCTAACCATTACCCCACCCCCTGCCATTGAACCATAACATCCCCTACACATAGGACAGAGTTCCAAAATCAGTCGTTTTACCAGTGTTTGGGATTCTGCTATCAGTTTCCTGACTTGCAGCTTCCCGAATGCCAGGATGCCCAATGCATCCAATTGTAATCACTTCAAGTTAATTTTTAAGTCTCTACAGTCTTTAGAAATATTTTTGAAAAGTATCTAGTAGATATGATAAACTTTTTTGAACTCTGTTGTTGATTTGTCCCAGCAACTATCATACACCAGATAGAATTTGAACTTTAAGAGAAAATAACTGATTTTGTTTTTGGAAAATAATTATGGCAGCAGTGGGATTTGAACCCACGCCTCCGAAGAGACTGGAGCCTAAATCCAGCGCCTTAGACCGCTCGGCCATGCTACCACACTTAAAGGTAACTCATAGTTTCTCACAGTCTGGAATCTAGAACTAGAAATTACAGAAAATGTTGTTGTTGTAGTAAAGAAATACGTAAAAATCTTTTTTATGTTAAGCATTTTAGATGCTCTTAACATAAGTGAGAATTTTTATTTAAAGAATATTGGTTGCCATGCAATCTAGATGAGAAATGGTTAATTTTTAATTAATTTGCATTTTAGTCGAGTTTACCACTTTGAAACCAATCACTGACATTTTCTTTGAAAAATTTATATGGCAGCTTTGGGAAGTTAGCAAAGAAAGAAATTAGCTGTTATAACAATGTGATGATGAACACTTATTTTTAAATTGAATTGCATTATTGTGGAAAGAACAATGAAAACATCAACCTCTAACAATATATATCAATAATAAATATGGCAGCAGTGGGATTTGAACCCACGCCTCCGAAGAGACTGGAGCCTTAATCCAGCGCCTTAGACCGCTCGGCCATGCTACCTCATGTGTGCATTATTCATGTGGCTCAAAGATCTATCAAATGTTTATTTAAATGTGTTTTGTTCACTTTATATGAAGTAAAAAAACATATTAAGATTTATTAGAGCATTCACATATGGTTAGGGTTAGGTACGTGATACTGGTGCTTGGGTTTCTGGTGGTCATTGCAATATTAGGGACATCTCAATGCTCACAATTCTGACACTTGCTAGGTTAGCCTTCTAACTTTCAACATCGAGCCCCTAACTCTAACACTGAACATACCTGCAGCCTATCCTTAATTCTTTTCCTTCCAATGCCTAACTCCAAAACCTCTTAGTATCTTACCATGACCCTTCCTATCTGCAGCATAACCTTAAACATACTCCTATAGTTCCAAACTCTTAACCTCCCTTCTAAGTGCCTAACCATTACCCCACCCCCTGCCATTGAACCATAACATCCCCTACACATAGGACAGAGTTCCAAAATCAGTCGTTTTACCAGTGTTTGGGATTCTGCTATCAGTTTCCTGACTTGCAGCTTCCCGAATGCCAGGATGCCCAATGCATCCAATTGTAATCACTTCAAGTTAATTTTTATGTCTCTACAGTCTTTAGAAATATTTTTGAAAAGTATCTAGTAGATATGATAAACTTTTTTGAACTCTGTTGTTGAATTGTCCCAGCAACTATCATACACCAGATAGAATTTGAACTTTAAGAGAAAATAACTGATTTTGTTTTTGGAAAATAATTATGGCAGCAGTGGGATTTGAACCCACGCCTCCGAAGAGACTGGAGCCTAAATCCAGCGCCTTAGACCGCTCGGCCATGCTACCACACTTAAAGGTAACTCATAGTTTCTCACAGTCTGGAATCTAGAACTAGAAATTACAGAAAATGTTGTTGTTGTAGTAAAGAAATACGTAAAAATCTTTTTTATGTTAAGCATTTTAGATGCTCTTAACATAAGTGAGAATTTTTTTTTAAAGAATATTGGTTGCCATGCAATCTAGATGAGAAATGGTTAATTTTTAATTAATTTGCATTTTAGTCGAGTTTACCACTTTGAAACCAATCACTGACATTTTCTTTGAAAAATGTATATGGCAGCTTTGGGAAGTTAGCAAAGAAAGAAATTAGCTGTTATAACAATGTGATGATGAACACTTATTTTTTAATTGAATTGCATTATTGTGGAAAGAACAATGAAAACATCAACCTCTAACAATATATATCAATAATAAATATGGCAGCAGTGGGATTTGAACCCACGCCTCCGAAGAGACTGGAGCCTTAATCCAGCGCCTTAGACCGCTCGGCCATGCTACCTCATAGGTGCAGTGTTCATGTGGCTCAAAGATCTATCAAATGATTATTTAAATGTGTTTTGTTCACTTTATATGAAGTAAAAAAACATATTGAGATTTATTAGAGCATTCACATATGGTTAGGGTTAGGTACGTGATACTGGTGCTTGGGTTTCTGGTGGTCATTGCAATATTAGGGACATCTCAATGCTCACAATTCTGACACTTGCTAGGTTAGCCTTCTAACTTTCAACATCGAGCCCCTAACTCTAACACTGAACATACCTGCAGCCTATCCTTAATTCTTTTCCTTCCAATGCCTAACTCCAAAACCTCTTAGTATCTTACCATGACCCTTCCTATCTGCAGCATAACCTTAAACATACTCCTATAGTTCCAAACTCTTAACCTCCCTTCTAAGTGCCTAACCATTACCCCACCCCCTGCCATTGAACCATAACATCCCCTACACATAGGACAGAGTTCCAAAATCAGTCGTTTTACCAGTGTTTGGGATTCTGCTATCAGTTTCCTGACTTGCAGCTTCCCGAATGCCAGGATGCCCAATGCATCCAATTGTAATCACTTCAAGTTAATTTTTATGTCTCTACAGTCTTTAGAAATATTTTTGAAAAGTATCTAGTAGATATGATAAACTTTTTTGAACTCTGTTGTTGAATTGTCCCAGCAACTATCATACACCAGATAGAATTTGAACTTTAAGAGAAAATAACTGATTTTGTTTTTGGAAAATAATTATGGCAGCAGTGGGATTTGAACCCACGCCTCCAAAGAGACTGGAGCCTAAATCCAGCGCCTTAGACCACTCGGCCATGCTACCACATTTAAAGGTAACTTATAGTTTCTCACTGTCTGGAATCTAGAACTAGAATTACTGAAAATGTTGTTGTTGTAGTAAAGAAATACGTAAAAATATGTTTTATGTTAAGCATTTTAGATGCTCTTAACATAAGTGAGAAAAGATTTTTTTTAAAGAATATTGGTTGCCATGCAAACTAGATGAGAAATGGTTAATTTTTAATTAATTTGCATTTTAGTCGAGTTTACCACTTTGAAACCAATCACTGACATTTTCTTTGAAAAATTTATATGGCAGCTTTGGGAAGTTAGCAAAGAAAGAAATTAGCTGTTATCACAATGTGATGATGAACACTTATTTTTTAATTGAATTGCATTATTGTGGAAAGAACAATGAAAACATCAACCTCTAACAATGTATATCAATAATAAATATGGCAGCAGTGGGAGTTGAACCCACGCCTCCAGCGCCTTAGACCGCTCGGCCATGCTACCTCATGGGTGCAGTGTTCATGTGGCTCAAAGATCTATCAAATGATTATTTAAATGTGTTTTGTTCACTTTATATGAAGTAAAAAAACATATTGAGATTTATTAGAGCATTCACATATGGTTAGGGTTAGGTACGTGATACTGGTGCTTGGGTTTCTGGTGGTCATTGCAATATTAGGGACATCTCAATGCTCACAATTCTGACACTTGCTAGGTTAGCCTTCTAACTTTCAACATCGAGCCCATAACTCTAACACTGAACATACCTGCAGCCTATCCTTAATTCTTTTCCTTCCAATGCCTAACTCCAAAACCTCTTAGTATCTTACCATGACCCTTCCTATCTGCAGCATAACCTTAAACATACTCCTATAGTTCCAAACTCTTAACCTCCCTTCTTAGTGCCTAACCATTACCCCAGCCCCTGCCATTGAACCATAACATCCCCTACACATAGGACAGAGTTCCAAAATCAGTCGTTTTACCAGTGTTTGGGATTCTGCTATCAGTTTCCTGACTTGCAGCTTCCCGAATGCCAGGATGCCCAATGCATCCAATTGTAATCACTTCAAGTTAATTTTTATGTCTCTACAGTCTTTAGAAATATTTTTGAAAAGTATCTAGTAGATATGATAAACTTTTTTGAACTCTGTTGTTGAATTGTCCCAGCAACTATCATACACCAGATAGAATTTGAACTTTAAGAGAAAATAACTGATTTTGTTTTTGGAAAATAATTATGGCAGCAGTGGGATTTTAACCCACGCCTCCAAAGAGACTGGAGCCTAAATCCAGCGCCTTAGACCGCTCGGCCATGCTACCACAATTTAAGGTAGCTCATAGTTTCTCACAGTCTGGATTCTAGAACTAGAATTACAGAAAATGTTGTTGTTGTAGTAAAGAAATACGTAAAAATCTGTTTTATGTTAAGCATTTTAGATGCTCTTAACATAAGTGAGAATTTTTTTTAAAGAATATTGGTTGCCATGCAATCTAGATGAGAAATGGTTAATTTTTAATTAATTTGCATTTTAGTCGAGTTTACCACTTTGAAACCAATCACTGACATTTTCTTTGAAAAATTTATATGGCAGCTTTGGGAAGTTAGCAAAGAAAGAAATTAGCTGTTATAACAATGTGATGATGAACACTTATTTTTTAATTGAATTGCATTATTGTGGAAAGAACAATGAAAACATCAACCTCTAACAATATATATCAATAATAAATATGGCAGCAGTGGGATTTGAACCCACGCCTCCAGCGCCTTAGACCGCTCGGCCATGCTACCTCATGGGTGCAGTGTTCATGTGGCTCAAAGATCTATCAAATGATTATTTAAATGTGTTTTGTTCACTTTATATGAAGTAAAAAAACATATTGAGATTTATTAGAGCATTCACATATGGTTAGGGTTAGGTACGTGATACTGGTGCTTGGGTTTCTGGTGGTCATTGCAATATTAGGGACATCTCAATGCTCACAATTCTGACACTTGCTAGGTTAGCCTTCTAACTTTCAACATCGAGCCCATAACTCTAACACTGAACATACCTGCAGCCTATCCTTAATTCTTTTCCTTCCAATGCCTAACTCCAAAACCTCTTAGTATCTTACCATGACCCTTCCTATCTGCAGCATAACCTTAAACATACTCCTATAGTTCCAAACTCTTAACCTCCCTTCTTAGTGCCTAACCATTACCCCAGCCCCTGCCATTGAACCATAACATCCCCTACACATAGGACAGAGTTCCAAAATCAGTCGTTTTACCAGTGTTTGGGATTCTGCTATCAGTTTCCTGACTTGCAGCTTCCCGAATGCCAGGATGCCCAATGCATCCAATTGTAATCACTTCAAGTTAATTTTTATGTCTCTACAGTCTTTAGAAATATTTTTGAAAAGTATCTAGTAGATATGATAAACTTTTTTGAACTCTGTTGTTGAATTGTCCCAGCAACTATCATACACCAGATAGAATTTGAACTTTAAGAGAAAATAACTGATTTTGTTTTTGGAAAATAATTATGGCAGCAGTGGGATTTGAACCCACGCCTCCGAATAGACTGGAGCCTAAATCCAGCGCCTTAGACCGCTCGGCCATGCTACCACACTTAAAGGTAACTCATAGTTTCTTACAGTCTGGAATCTAGAACTAGAAATTACAGAAAATGTGGTTGTTGTAGTAAAGAAATATGTAAAAATCTGTTTTATGTTAAGCATTTTAGATGCTCTTAACATAAGTGAGAATTTTTTTTTAAAGAATATTGGTTGCCATGCAATCTAGATGAGAAATGGTTAATTTTTAATTAATTTGCATTTTAGTCGAGTTTACCACTTTGAAACCAATCACTGACATTTTCTTTGAAAAATTTATATGGCAGCTTTGGGAAGTTAGCAAAGAAAGAAATTAGCTGTTATAACAATGTGATGATGAACACTTATTTTTTAATTGAATTGCATTATTGTGGAAAGAACAATGAAAACATCAACCTCTAACAATATATATCAATAATAAATATGGCAGCAGTGGGATTTGAACCAACGCCTACAAAGAGACTGGAGCCTTAATCCAGCGCCTTAGACCGCTCGGCCATGCTACCTCATGGGTGCAGTGTTCATGTGGCTCAAAGATCTATCAAATGATTATTTAAATGTGTTTTGTTCACTTTATATGAAGTAAAAAAACATATTGAGATTTATTAGAGCATTCACATATGGTTAGGGTTAGGTACGTGATACTGGTGCTTGGGTTTCTGGTGGTCATTGCAATATTAGGGACATCTCAATGCTCACAATTCTGACACTTGCTAGGTTAGCCTTCTAACTTTCAACATCGAGCCCCTAACTCTAACACTGAACATACCTGCAGCCTATCCTTAATTCTTTTCCTTCCAATGCCTAACTCCAAAATCTCTTAGTATCTTACCATGACCCTTCCTATCTGCAGCATAACCTTAAACATACTCCTATAGTTCCAAACTCTTAACCTCCCTTCTTAGTGCCTAACCATTACCCCACCCCCTGCCATTGAACCATAACATCCCCTACACATAGGACAGAGTTCCAAAATCAGTCGTTTTACCAGTGTTTGGGATTCTGCTATCAGTTTCCTGACTTGCAGCTTCCCGAATGCCAGGATGCCCAATGCATCCAATTGTAATCACTTCAAGTTAATTTTTATGTCTCTACAGTCTTTAGAAATATTTTTGAAAAGTATCTAGTAGATATGATAAACTTTTTTAAACTCTGTTGTTGAATTGTCCCAGCAACTATCATACACCAGATAGAATTTGAACTTTAAGAGAAAATAACTGATTTTGTTTTTGGAAAATAATTATGGCAGCAGTGGGATTTGAACCCACGCCTCCGAAGAGAGTGGAGCCTAAATCCAGCGCCTTAGACCGCTCGGCCATGCTACCACACTTAAAGGTAACTCATAGTTTCTCACAGTCTGGAATCTAGAACTAGAATTACAGAAAATGTTGTTGTTGTAGTAAAGAAATACGTAAAAATATGTTTTATGTTAAGCATTTTAGATACTCTTAACATAAGTGAGAATTTTTTTTTAAAGAATATTGGTTGCCATGCAATCTAGATGAGAAATGGTTAATTTTTAATTAATTTGCATTTTAGTCGAGTTTACCACTTTGAAACCAATCACTGACATTTTCTTTGAAAAATTTATATGGCAGCTTTGGGAAGTTAGCAAAGAAAGAAATTAGCTGTTATAACAATGTGATGATGAACACTTTTTTTCTAATTGAATTGCATTATTGTGGAAATAACAATGAAAACATCAACCTCTAACAATATATATCAATAATAAATATGGCAGCAGTGGGATTTGAACCCACGCCTCCGAAGAGACTGGAGCCTTAATCCAGCGCCTTAGACCGCTCGGCCATGCTACCTCATGGGTGCAGTGTTCATGTGGCTCAAAGATCTATCAAATGATTATTTAAATGTGTTTTGTTCACTTTATATGAAGTAAAAAAACATATTGAGATTTATTAGAGCATTCACATATGGTTAGGGTTAGGTACGTGATACTGGTGCTTGGGTTTCTGGTGGTCATTGCAATATTAGGGACATCTTAATGCTCACAATTCTGACACTTGCTAGGTTAGCCTTCTAACTTTCAACATCGAGCCCCTAACTCTAACACTGAACATACCTGCAGCCTATCCTTAATTCTTTTCCTTCCAATGCCTAACTCCAAAACCTCTTAGTATCTTACCATGACCCTTCCTATCTGCAGCATAACCTTAAACATACTCCTATAGTTCCAAACTCTTAACCTCCCTTCTAAGTGCCTAACCATTACCCCACCCCCTGCCATTGAACCATAACATCCCCTACACATAGGACAGAGTTCCAAAATCAGTCGTTTTACCAGTGTTTGGGATTCTGCTATCAGTTTCCTGACTTGCAGCTTCCCGAATGCCAGGATGCCCAATGCATCCAATTGTAATCACTTCAAGTTAATTTTTATGTCTCTACAGTCTTTAGAAATATTTTTTGAAAAGTATCTAGTAGATATGATAAACTTTTTTGAACTCTGTTGTTGAATTGTCCCAGCAACTATCATACACCAGATAGAATTTGAACTTTAAGAGAAAATAACTGATTTTGTTTTTGGAAAATAATTATGGCAGCAGTGGGATTTGAACCCACGCCTCCAAAGAGACTGGAGCCTAAATCCAGCGCCTTAGACCACTCGGCCATGCTACCACACTTAAAGGTAACTTATAGTTTCTCACAGTCTGGAATCTAGAACTAGAATTACTGAAAATGTTGTTGTTGTAGTAAAGAAATACGTAAAAATATGTTTTATGTTAAGCATTTTAGATGCTCTTAACATAAGTGAGAAAAGATTTTTTTTAAAGAATATTGGTTGCCATGCAAACTAGATGAGAAATGGTTAATTTTTAATTAATTTGCATTTTAGGCGAGTTTACCACTTTGAAACCAATCACTGACATTTTCTTTGAAAAATTTATATGGCAGCTTTGGGAAGTTAGCAAAGAAAGAAATTAGCTGTTATCACAATGTGATGATGAACACTTATTTTTTAATTGAATTGCATTATTGTGGAAAGAACAATGAAAACATCAACCTCTAACAATGTATATCAATAATAAATATGGCAGCAGTGGGAGTTGAACCCACGCCTCCAGCGCCTTAGACCGCTCGGCCATGCTACCTCATGGGTGCAGTGTTCATGTGGCTCAAAGATCTATCAAATGATTATTTAAATGTGTTTTGTTCACTTTATATGAAGTAAAAAAACATATTGAGATTTATTAGAGCATTCACATATGGTTAGGGTTAGGTACGTGATACTGGTGCTTGGGTTTCTGGTGGTCATTGCAATATTAGGGACATCTCAATGCTCACAATTCTGACACTTGCTAGGTTAGCCTTCTAACTTTCAACATCGAGCCCATAACTCTAACACTGAACATACCTGCAGCCTATCCTTAATTCTTTTCCTTCCAATGCCTAACTCCAAAATCTCTTAGTATCTTACCATGACCCTTCCTATCTGCAGCATAACCTTAAACATACTCCTATAGTTCCAAACTCTTAACCTCCCTTCTTAGTGCCTAACCATTACCCCACCCCCTGCCATTGAACCATAACATCCCCTACACATAGGACAGAGTTCCAAAATCAGTCGTTTTACCAGTGTTTGGGATTCTGCTATCAGTTTCCTGACTTGCAGCTTCCCGAATGCCAGGATGCCCAATGCATCCAATTGTAATCACTTCAAGTTAATTTTTATGTCTCTACAGTCTTTAGAAATATTTTTGAAAAGTATCTAGTAGATATGATAAACTTTTTTGAACTCTGTTGTTGAATTGTCCCAGCAACTATCATACACCAGATAGAATTTGAACTTTAAGAGAAAATAATTGATTTTGTTTTTGGAAAATAATTATGGCAGCAGTGGGATTTGAACCCACGCCTCCAAAGAGACTGGAGCCTAAATCCAGCGCCTTAGACCACTCGGCCATGCTACCACACTTAAAGGTAACATATAGTTTCTCACAGTCTGGAATCTAGAACTAGAATTACTGAAAATGTTGTTGTTGTAGTAAAGAAATACGTAAAAATATGTTTTATGTTAAGCATTTTAGATGCTCTTAACATAAGTGAGAAAAGATTTTTTTTAAAGAATATTGGTTGCCATGCAAACTAGATGAGAAATGGTTAATTTTTAATTAATTTGCATTTTAGTCGAGTTTACCACTTTGAAACCAATCACTGACATTTTCTTTGAAAAATTTATATGGCAGCTTTGGGAAGTTAGCAAAGAAAGAAATTAGCTGTTATCACAATGTGATGATGAACACTTATTTTTTAATTGAATTGCATTATTGTGGAAAGAACAATGAAAACATCAACCTCTAACAATGTATATCAATAATAAATATGGCAGCAGTGGGAGTTGAACCCACGCCTCCAGCGCCTTAGACCGCTCGGCCATGCTACCTCATGGGTGCAGTGTTCATGTGGCTCAAAGATCTATCAAATGATTATTTAAATGTGTTTTGTTCACTTTATATGAAGTAAAAAAAACATATTGAGATTTATTAGAGCATTCACATATGGTTAGGGTTAGGTACGTGATACTGGTGCTTGGGTTTCTGGTGGTCATTGCAATATTAGGGACATCTCAATGCTCACAATTCTGACACTTGCTAGGTTAGCCTTCTAACTTTCAACATCGAGCCCATAACTCTAACACTGAACATACCTGCAGCCTATCCTTAATTCTTTTCCTTCCAATGCCTAACTCCAAAATCTCTTAGTATCTTACCATGACCCTTCCTATCTGCAGCATAACCTTAAACATACTCCTATAGTTCCAAACTCTTAACCTCCCTTCTTAGTGCCTAACCATTACCCCACCCCCTGCCATTGAACCATAACATCCCCTACACATAGGACAGAGTTCCAAAATCAGTCGTTGTACCAGTGTTTGGGATTCTGCTATCAGTTTCCTGACTTGCAGCTTCCCGAATGCCAGGATGCCCAATGCATCCAATTGTAATCACTTCAAGTTAATTTTTATGTCTCTACAGTCTTTAGAAATATTTTTGAAAAGTATCTAGTAGATATGATAAACTTTTTTGAACTCTGTTGTTGAATTGTCCCAGCAACTATCATACACCAGATAGAATTTGAACTTTAAGAGAAAATAACTGATTTTGTTTTTGGAAAATAATTATGGCAGCAGTGGGATTTTAACCCACGCCTCCAAAGAGACTGGAGCCTAAATCCAGCGCCTTAGACCGCTCGGCCATGCTACCACAATTTAAGGTAGCTCATAGTTTCTCACAGTCTGGAATCTAGAACTAGAATTACAGAAAATGTTGTTGTTGTAGTAAAGAAATACGTAAAAATCTGTTTTATGTTAAGCATTTTAGATGCTCTTAACATAAGTGAGAATTTTTTTTTAAAGAATATTGGTTGCCATGCAATCTAGATGAGAAATGGTAAATTTTTAATTAATTTGCATTTTAGTCGAGTTTACCACTTTGAAACCAATCACTGACATTTTCTTTGAAAAATTTATATGGCAGCTTTGGGAAGTTAGCAAAGAAAGAAATTAGCTGTTATAACAATGTGATGATGAACACTTATTTTTTAATTGAATTGCATTATTGTGGAAAGAACAATGAAAACATCAACCTCTAACAATATATATCAATAATAAATATGGCAGCAGTGGGATTTGAACCCACGCCTCCAGCGCCTTAGACCGCTCGGCCATGCTACCTCATGGGTGCAGTGTTCATGTGGCTCAAAGATCTATCAAATGATTATTTAAATGTGTTTTGTTCACTTTATATGAAGTAAAAAAACATATTGAGATTTATTAGAGCATTCACATATGGTTAGGGTTAGGTACGTGATACTGGTGCTTGGGTTTCTGGTGGTCATTGCAATATTAGGGACATCTCAATGCTCACAATTCTGACACTTGCTAGGTTAGCCTTCTAACTTTCAACATCGAGCCCCTAACTCTAACACTGAACATACCTGCAGCCTATCCTTAATTCTTTTCCTTCCAATGCCTAACTCCAAAACCTCTTAGTATCTTACCATGACCCTTCCTATCTGCAGCATAACCTTAAACATACTCCTATAGTTCCAAACTCTTAACCTCCCTTCTAAGTGCCTAACCATTACCCCACCCCCTGCCATTGAACCATAACATCCCCTACACATAGGACAGAGTTCCAAAATCAGTCGTTTTACCAGTGTTTGGGATTCTGCTATCAGTTTCCTGACTTGCAGCTTCCCGAATGCCAGGATGCCCAATGCATCCAATTGTAATCACTTCAAGTTAATTTTTATGTCTCTACAGTCTTTAGAAATATTTTTGAAAAGTATCTAGTAGATATGATAAACTTTTTTGAACTCTGTTGTTGAATTGTCCCAGCAACTATCATACACCAGATAGAATTTGAACTTTAAGAGAAAATAACTGATTTTGTTTTTGGAAAATAATTATGGCAGCAGTGGAATTTGAACCCACGCCTCCGAATAGACTGGAGCCTAAATCCAGCGCCTTAGACCGCTCGGCCATGCTACCACACTTAAAGGTAACTCATAGTTTCTCACAGTCTGGAATCTAGAACTAGAAATTACAGAAAATGTTGTTGTTGTAGTAAAGAAATATGTAAAAATCTGTTTTATGTTAAGCATTTTAGATGCTCTTAACATAAGTGAAATTTTTTTTTTAAAGAATATTGGTTGCCATGCAATCTAGATGAGAAATGGTTAATTTTTAATTAATTTGCATTTTAGTCGAGTTTACCACTTTGAAACCAATCACTGACATTTTCTTTGAAAAATTTATATGGCAGCTTTGGGAAGTTAGCAAAGAAAGAAATTAGCTGTTATAACAATGTGATGATGAACACTTATTTTTTAATTGAATTGCATTATTGTGGAAAGAACAATGAAAACATCAACCTCTAACAATATATATCAATAATAAATATGGCAGCAGTGGGATTTGAACCCACGCCTCCAAAGAGACTGGAGCCTTAATCCAGAGCCTTAGACCGCTCGGCCATGCTACCTCATGGGTGCAGTGTTCATGTGGCTTAAAGATCTATCAAATGATTATTTAAATGTGTTTTGTTCACTTTATATGAAGTAAAAAAACATATTGAGATTTATTAGAGCATTCACATATGGTAAGGGTTAGGTACGTGATACTGGTGCTTGGGTTTCTGGTGGTCATTGCAATATTAGGGACATCTCAATGCTCACAATTCTGACACTTGCTAGGTTAGCCTTCTAACTTTCAACATCGAGCCCCTAACTCTAACACTGAACATACCTGCAGCCTATCCTTAATTCTTTTCCTTCCAATGCCTAACTCCAAAATCTCTTAGTATCTTACCATGACCCTTCCTATCTGCAGCATAACCTTAAACATACTCCTATAGTTTCAAACTCTTAACCTCCCTTCTTAGTGCCTAACCATTACCCCACCCCCTGCCATTGAACCATAACATCCCCTACACATAGGACAGAGTTCCAAAATCAGTCGTTTTACCAGTGTTTGGGATTCTGCTATCAGTTTCCTGACTTGCAGCTTCCCGAATGCCAGGATGCCCAATGCATCCAATTGTAATCACTTCAAGTTAATTTTTATGTCTCTACAGTCTTTAGAAATATTTTTGAAAAGTATCTAGTAGATATGATAAACTTTTTTGAACTCTGTTGTTGAATTGTCCCAGCAACTATCATACACCAGATAGAATTTGAACTTTAAGAGAAAATAACTGATTTTGTTTTTGGAAAATAATTATGGCAGCAGTGGGATTTGAACCCACGCCTCCGAAGAGAGTGGAGCCTAAATCCAGCGCCTTAGACCGCTCGGCCATGCTACCACACTTAAAGGTAACTCATAGTTTCTCACAGTCTGGAATCTAGAACTAGAATTACAGAAAATGTTGTTGTTGTAGTAAAGAAATACGTAAAAATATGTTTTATGTTAAGCATTTTAGATGCTCTTAACATAAGTGAGAATTTTTTTTTAAAGAATATTGGTTGCCATGCAATCTAGATGAGAAATGGTTAATTTTTAATTAATTTGCATTTTAGTCGAGTTTACCACTTTGAAACCAATCACTGACATTTTCTTTGAAAAATTTATATGGCAGCTTTGGGAAGTTAGCAAAGAAAGAAATTAGCTGTTATAACAATGTGATGATGAACACTTTTTTTCTAATTGAATTGCATTATTGTGGAAATAACAATGAAAACATCAATCTCTAACAATATATATCAATAATAAATATGGCAGCAGTGGGATTTGAACCCACGCCTCCGAAGAGACTGGAGCCTTAATCCAGCGCCTTAGACCGCTCGGCCATGCTACCTCATGGGTGCAGTGTTCATGTGGCTCAAAGATCTATCAAATGATTATTTAAATGTGTTTTGTTCACTTTATATGAAGTAAAAAAACATATTGAGATTTATTAGAGCATTCACATATGGTTAGGGTTAGGTACGTGATACTGGTGCTTGGGTTTCTGGTGGTCATTGCAATATTAGGGACATCTCAATGCTCACAATTCTGACACTTGCTAGGTTAGCCTTCTAACTTTCAACATCGAGCCCCTAACTCTAACACTGAACATACCTGCAGCCTATCCTTAATTCTTTTCCTTCCAATGCCTAACTCCAAAACCTCTTAGTATCTTACCATGACCCTTCCTATCTGCAGCATAACCTTAAACATACTCCTATAGTTCCAAACTCTTAACCTCCCTTCTAAGTGCCTAACCATTACCCCACCCCCTGCCATTGAACCATAACATCCCCTACACATAGGACAGAGTTCCAAAATCAGTCGTTTTACCAGTGTTTGGGATTCTGCTATCAGTTTCCTGACTTGCAGCTTCCCGAATGCCAGGATGCCCAATGCATCCAATTGTAATCACTTCAAGTTAATTTTTATGTCTCTACAGTCTTTAGAAATATTTTTTGAAAAGTATCTAGTAGATATGATAAACTTTTTTGAACTCTGTTGTTGAATTGTCCCAGCAACTATCATACACCAGATAGAATTTGAACTTTAAGAGAAAATAACTGATTTTGTTTTTGGAAAATAATTATGGCAGCAGTGGGATTTGAACCCACGCCTCCAAAGAGACTGGAGCCTAAATCCAGCGCCTTAGACCACTCGGCCATGCTACCACACTTAAAGGTAACTTATAGTTTCTCACAGTCTGGAATCTAGAACTAGAATTACTGAAAATGTTGTTGTTGTAGTAAAGAAATACGTAAAAATATGTTTTATGTTAAGCATTTTAGATGCTCTTAACATAAGTGAGAAAAGATTTTTTTTAAAGAATATTGGTTGCCATGCAAACTAGATGAGAAATGGTTAATTTTTAATTAATTTGCATTTTAGGCGAGTTTACCACTTTGAAACCAATCACTGACATTTTCTTTGAAAAATTTATATGGCAGCTTTGGGAAGTTAGCAAAGAAAGAAATTAGCTGTTATCACAATGTGATGATGAACACTTATTTTTTAATTGAATTGCATTATTGTGGAAAGAACAATGAAAACATCAACCTCTAACAATGTATATCAATAATAAATATGGCAGCAGTGGGAGTTGAACCCACGCCTCCAGCGCCTTAGACCGCTCGGCCATGCTACCTCATGGGTGCAGTGTTCATGTGGCTCAAAGATCTATCAAATGATTATTTAAATGTGTTTTGTTCACTTTATATGAAGTAAAAAAACATATTGAGATTTATTAGAGCATTCACATATGGTTAGGGTTAGGTACGTGATACTGGTGCTTGGGTTTCTGGTGGTCATTGCAATATTAGGGACATCTCAATGCTCACAATTCTGACACTTGCTAGGTTAGCCTTCTAACTTTCAACATCGAGCCCATAACTCTAACACTGAACATACCTGCAGCCTATCCTTAATTCTTTTCCTTCCAATGCCTAACTCCAAAATCTCTTAGTATCTTACCATGACCCTTCCTATCTGCAGCATAACCTTAAACATACTCCTATAGTTCCAAACTCTTAACCTCCCTTCTTAGTGCCTAACCATTACCCCACCCCCTGCCATTGAACCATAACATCCCCTACACATAGGACAGAGTTCCAAAATCAGTCGTTTTACCAGTGTTTGGGATTCTGCTATCAGTTTCCTGACTTGCAGCTTCCCGAATGCCAGGATGCCCAATGCATCCAATTGTAATCACTTCAAGTTAATTTTTATGTCTCTACAGTCTTTAGAAATATTTTTGAAAAGTATCTAGTAGATATGATAAACTTTTTTGAACTCTGTTGTTGAATTGTCCCAGCAACTATCATACACCAGATAGAATTTGAACTTTAAGAGAAAATAATTGATTTTGTTTTTGGAAAATAATTATGGCAGCAGTGGGATTTGAACCCACGCCTCCAAAGAGACTGGAGCCTAAATCCAGCGCCTTAGACCACTCGGCCATGCTACCACACTTAAAGGTAACATATAGTTTCTCACAGTCTGGAATCTAGAACTAGAATTACTGAAAATGTTGTTGTTGTAGTAAAGAAATACGTAAAAATATGTTTTATGTTAAGCATTTTAGATGCTCTTAACATAAGTGAGAAAAGATTTTTTTTAAAGAATATTGGTTGCCATGCAAACTAGATGAGAAATGGTTAATTTTTAATTAATTTGCATTTTAGTCGAGTTTACCACTTTGAAACCAATCACTGACATTTTCTTTGAAAAATTTATATGGCAGCTTTGGGAAGTTAGCAAAGAAAGAAATTAGCTGTTATCACAATGTGATGATGAACACTTATTTTTTAATTGAATTGCATTATTGTGGAAAGAACAATGAAAACATCAACCTCTAACAATGTATATCAATAATAAATATGGCAGCAGTGGGAGTTGAACCCACGCCTCCAGCGCCTTAGACCGCTCGGCCATGCTACCTCATGGGTGCAGTGTTCATGTGGCTCAAAGATCTATCAAATGATTATTTAAATGTGTTTTGTTCACTTTATATGAAGTAAAAAAACATATTGAGATTTATTAGAGCATTCACATATGGTTAGGGTTAGGTACGTGATACTGGTGCTTGGGTTTCTGGTGGTCATTGCAATATTAGGGACATCTCAATGCTCACAATTCTGACACTTGCTAGGTTAGCCTTCTAACTTTCAACATCGAGCCCATAACTCTAACACTGAACATACCTGCAGCCTATCCTTAATTCTTTTCCTTCCAATGCCTAACTCCAAAATCTCTTAGTATCTTACCATGACCCTTCCTATCTGCAGCATAACCTTAAACATACTCCTATAGTTCCAAACTCTTAACCTCCCTTCTTAGTGCCTAACCATTACCCCACCCCCTGCCATTGAACCATAACATCCCCTACACATAGGACAGAGTTCCAAAATCAGTCGTTTTACCAGTGTTTGGGATTCTGCTATCAGTTTCCTGACTTGCAGCTTCCCGAATGCCAGGATGCCCAATGCATCCAATTGTAATCACTTCAAGTTAATTTTTATGTCTCTACAGTCTTTAGAAATATTTTTGAAAAGTATCTAGTAGATATGATAAACTTTTTTGAACTCTGTTGTTGAATTGTCCCAGCAACTATCATACACCAGATAGAATTTGAACTTTAAGAGAAAATAACTGATTTTGTTTTTGGAAAATAATTATGGCAGCAGTGGGATTTTAACCCACGCCTCCAAAGAGACTGGAGCCTAAATCCAGCGCCTTAGACCGCTCGGCCATGCTACCACAATTTAAGGTAGCTCATAGTTTCTCACAGTCTGGAATCTAGAACTAGAATTACAGAAAATGTTGTTGTTGTAGTAAAGAAATACGTAAAAATCTGTTTTATGTTAAGCATTTTAGATGCTCTTAACATAAGTGAGAATTTTTTTTTAAAGAATATTGGTTGCCATGCAATCTAGATGAGAAATGGTAAATTTTTAATTAATTTGCATTTTAGTCGAGTTTACCACTTTGAAACCAATCACTGACATTTTCTTTGAAAAATTTATATGGCAGCTTTGGGAAGTTAGCAAAGAAAGAAATTAGCTGTTATAACAATGTGATGATGAACACTTATTTTTTAATTGAATTGCATTATTGTGGAAAGAACAATGAAAACATCAACCTCTAACAATATATATCAATAATAAATATGGCAGCAGTGGGATTTGAACCCACGCCTCCAGCGCCTTAGACCGCTCGGCCATGCTACCTCATGGGTGCAGTGTTCATGTGGCTCAAAGATCTATCAAATGATTATTTAAATGTGTTTTGTTCACTTTATATGAAGTAAAAAAACATATTGAGATTTATTAGAGCATTCACATATGGTTAGGGTTAGGTAAGTGATACTGGTGCTTGTGTTTCTGGTGGTCATTGCAATATTAGGGACATCTCAATGCTCACAATTCTGACACTTGCTAGGTTAGCCTTCTAACTTTCAACATCGAGCCCATAACTCTAACACTGAACATACCTGCAGCCTATCCTTAATTCTTTTCCTTCCAATGCCTAACTCCAAAACCTCTTAGTATCTTACCATGACCCTTCCTATCTGCAGCATAACTTTAAACATACTCCTATAGTTCCAAACTCTTAACCTCCCTTTTTAGTGCCTAACCATTACCCCAGCCCCTGCCATTGAACCATAACATCCCCTACACATAGGACAGAGTTCCAAAATCAGTCGTTTTACCAGTGTTTGGGATTCTGCTATCAGTTTCCTGACTTGCAGCTTCCCGAATGCCAGGATGCCCAATGCATCCAATTGTAATCACTTCAAGTTAATTTTTATGTCTCTACAGTCTTTAGAAATATTTTTGAAAAGTATCTAGTAGATATGATAAACTTTTTTGAACTCTGTTGTTGAATTGTCCCAGCAACTATCATACACCAGATAGAATTTGAACTTTAAGAGAAAATAACTGATTTTGTTTTTGGAAAATAATTATGGCAGCAGTGGGATTTGAACCCACGCCTCCGAATAGACTGGAGCCTAAATCCAGCGCCTTAGACCGCTCGGCCATGCTACCACACTTAAAGGTAACTCATAGTTTCTCACAGTCTGGAATCTAGAACTAGAAATTACAGAAAATGTTGTTGTTGTAGTAAAGAAATATGTAAAAATCTGTTTTATGTTAAGCATTTTAGATGCTCTTAACATAAGTGAAATTTTTTTTTAAAGAATATTGGTTGCCATGCAATCTAGATGAGAAATGGTTAATTTTTAATTAATTTGCATTTTAGTCGAGTTTACCACTTTGAAACCAATCACTGACATTTTCTTTGAAAAATTTATATGGCAGCTTTGGGAAGTTAGCAAAGAAAGAAATTAGCTGTTATAACAATGTGATGATGAACACTTATTTTTTAATTGAATTGCATTATTGTGGAAAGAACAATGAAAACATCAACCTCTAACAATATATATCAATAATAAATATGGCAGCAGTGGGATTTGAACCCACGCCTCCAAAGAGACTGGAGCCTTAATCCAGAGCCTTAGACCGCTCGGCCATGCTACCTCATGGGTGCAGTGTTCATGTGGCTTAAAGATCTATCAAATGATTATTTAAATGTGTTTTGTTCACTTTATATGAAGTAAAAAAACATATTGAGATTTATTAGAGCATTCACATATGGTAAGGGTTAGGTACGTGATACTGGTGCTTGGGTTTCTGGTGGTCATTGCAATATTAGGGACATCTCAATGCTCACAATTCTGACACTTGCTAGGTTAGCCTTCTAACTTTCAACATCGAGCCCCTAACTCTAACACTGAACATACCTGCAGCCTATCCTTAATTCTTTTCCTTCCAATGCCTAACTCCAAAATCTCTTAGTATCTTACCATGACCCTTCCTATCTGCAGCATAACCTTAAACATACTCCTATAGTTTCAAACTCTTAACCTCCCTTCTTAGTGCCTAACCATTACCCCACCCCCTGCCATTGAACCATAACATCCCCTACACATAGGACAGAGTTCCAAAATCAGTCGTTTTACCAGTGTTTGGGATTCTGCTATCAGTTTCCTGACTTGCAGCTTCCCGAATGCCAGGATGCCCAATGCATCCAATTGTAATCACTTCAAGTTAATTTTTATGTCTCTACAGTCTTTAGAAATATTTTTGAAAAGTATCTAGTAGATATGATAAACTTTTTTGAACTCTGTTGTTGAATTGTCCCAGCAACTATCATACACCAGATAGAATTTGAACTTTAAGAGAAAATAACTGATTTTGTTTTTGGAAAATAATTATGACAGCAGTGGGATTTGAACCCACGCCTCCGAAGAGAGTGGAGCCTAAATCCAGCGCCTTAGACCGCTCGGCCATGCTACCACACTTAAAGGTAACTCATAGTTTCTCACAGTCTGGAATCTAGAACTAGAATTACAGAAAATGTTGTTGTTGTAGTAAAGAAATACGTAAAAATATGTTTTATGTTAAGCATTTTAGATGCTCTTAACATAAGTGAGAATTTTTTTTTAAAGAATATTGGTTGCCATGCAATCTAGATGAGAAATGGTTAATTTTTAATTAATTTGCATTTTAGTCGAGTTTACCACTTTGAAACCAATCACTGACATTTTCTTTGAAAAATTTATATGGCAGCTTTGGGAAGTTAGCAAAGAAAGAAATTAGCTGTTATAACAATGTGATGATGAACACTTTTTTTCTAATTGAATTGCATTATTGTGGAAATAACAATGAAAACATCAATCTCTAACAATATATATCAATAATAAATATGGCAGCAGTGGGATTTGAACCCACGCCTCCGAAGAGACTGGAGCCTTAATCCAGCGCCTTAGACCGCTCGGCCATGCTACCTCATTGGTGCAGTGTTCATGTGGCTCAAAGATCTATCAAATGATTATTTAAATGTGTTTTGTTCACTTTATATGAAGTAAAAAAACATATTGAGATTTATTAGAGCATTCACATATGGTTAGGGTTAGGTACGTGATACTGGTGCTTGGGTTTCTGGTGGTCATTGCAATATTAGGGACATCTTAATGCTCACAATTCTGACACTTGCTCGGTTAGCCTTCTAACTTTCAACATCGAGCCCCTAACTCTAACACTGAACATACCTGCAGCCTATCCTTAATTCTTTTCCTTCCAATGCCTAACTCCAAAACCTCTTAGTATCTTACCATGACCCTTCCTATCTGCAGCATAACCTTAAACATACTCCTATAGTTCCAAACTCTTAACCTCCCTTCTTAGTGCCTAACCATTACCCCGCCCCCTGCCATTGAACCATAACATCCCCTACACATAGGACAGAGTTCCAAAATCAGTCGTTTTACCAGTGCTTGGGATTCTGCTATCAGTTTCCTGACTTGCAGCTTACCGAATGCCAGGATGCCCAATGCATCCAATTGTAATCACTTCAAGTTAATTTTTATGTCTGTACAGTCTTTAGAAATATTTTTGAAAAGTATCTAGTAGATATGATAAACTTTTTTGAACTCTGTTGTTGAATTGTCCCAGCAACTATCATACACCAGATAGAATTTGAACTTTAAGAGAAAATAACTGATTTTGTTTTTGGAAAATAATTATGGCAGCAGTGGGATTTGAACCCACGCCTCCGAAGAGACTGGAGCCTAAATCCAGCGCCTTAGACCGCTCGGCCATGCTACCACACTTAAAGGTAACTCATAGTTTCTCACAGTCTGGAATCTAGAACTAGAAATTACAGAAAATGTTGTTGTTGTAGTAAAGAAATACGTAAAAATCTGTTTTATGTTAAGCATTTTAGATGCTCTTAACATAAGTGAGAATTTTTTTTTAAAGAATATTGGTTGCCATGCAATCTAGATGAGAAATGGTTAATTTTTAATTAATTTGCATTTTAGTCGAGTTTACCACTTTGAAACCAATCACTGACATTTTCTTTGAAAAATTTATATGGCAGCTTTGGGAAGTTAGCAAAGAAAGAAATTAGCTGTTATAACAATGTGATGATGAACACTTATTTTTTAATTGAATTGCATTATTGTGGAAAGAACAATGAAAACATCAACCTCTAACAATATATATCAATAATAAATATGGCAGCAGTGGGATTTGAACCCACGCCTCCAAAGAGACTGGAGCCTTAATCCAGCGCCTTAGACCGCTCGGCCATGCTACCTCATGGGTGCAATGTTCATGTGGCTCAAAGATCTATCAAATGATTATTTAAATGTGTTTTGTTCACTTTATATGAAGTAAAAAAACATATTGAGATTTATTAGAGCATTCACATATGGTTAGGGTTAGGTACGTGATACTGGTGCTTGGGTTTCTGGTGGTCATTGCAATATTAGGGACATCTCAATGCTCACAATTCTGACACTTGCTAGGTTAGCCTTCTAACTTTCAACATCGAGCCCCTAACTCTAACACTGAACATACCTGCAGCCTATCCTTAATTCTTTTCCTTCCAATGCCTAACTCCAAAATCTCTTAGTATCTTACCATGACCCTTCCTATCTGCAGCATAACCTTAAACATACTCCTATAGTTCCAAACTCTTAACCTCCCTTCTTAGTGCCTAACCATTACCCCACCCCCTGCCATTGAACCATAACATCCCCTACACATAGGACAGAGTTCCAAAATCAGTCGTTTTACCAGTGTTTGGGATTCTGCTATCAGTTTCCTGACTTGCAGCTTCCCGAATGCCAGGATGCCCAATGCATCCAATTGTAATCACTTCAAGTTAATTTTTATGTCTCTACAGTCTTTAGAAATATTTTTGAAAAGTATCTAGTAGATATGATAAACTTTTTTGAACTCTGTTGTTGAATTGTCCCAGAAACTATCATACACCAGATAGAATTTGAACTTTAAGAGAAAATAACTGATTTTGTTTTTGGAAAATAATTATGGCAGCAGTGGGATTTTAACCCACGCCTCCAAAGAGACTGGAGCCTAAATCCAGCGCCTTAGACCGCTCGGCCATGCTACCACAATTTAAGGTAGCTCATAGTTTCTCACAGTCTGGAATCTAGAACTAGAATTACAGAAAATGTTGTTGTTGTAGTAAAGAAATACGTAAAAATCTGTTTTATGTTAAGCATTTTAGATGCTCTTAACATAAGTGAGAATTTTTTTTTAAAGAATATTGGTTGCCATGCAATCTAGATGAGAAATGGTAAATTTTTAATTAATTTGCATTTTAGTCGAGTTTACCACTTTGAAACCAATCACTGACATTTTCTTTGAAAAATTTATATGGCAGCTTTGGGAAGTTAGCAAAGAAAGAAATTAGCTGTTATAACAATGTGATGATGAACACTTATTTTTTAATTGAATTGCATTATTGTGGAAAGAACAATGAAAACATCAACCTCTAACAATATATATCAATAATAAATATGGCAGCAGTGGGATTTGAACCCACGCCTCCAGCGCCTTAGACCGCTCGGCCATGCTACCTCATGGGTGCAGTGTTCATGTGGCTCAAAGATCTATCAAATGATTATTTAAATGTGTTTTGTTCACTTTATATGAAGTAAAAAAACATATTGAGATTTATTAGAGCATTCACATATGGTTAGGGTTAGGTAAGTGATACTGGTGCTTGTGTTTCTGGTGGTCATTGCAATATTAGGGACATCTCAATGCTCACAATTCTGACACTTGCTAGGTTAGCCTTCTAACTTTCAACATCGAGCCCATAACTCTAACACTGAACATACCTGCAGCCTATCCTTAATTCTTTTCCTTCCAATGCCTAACTCCAAAACCTCTTAGTATCTTACCATGACCCTTCCTATCTGCAGCATAACTTTAAACATACTCCTATAGTTCCAAACTCTTAACCTCCCTTTTTAGTGCCTAACCATTACCCCAGCCCCTGCCATTGAACCATAACATCCCCTACACATAGGACAGAGTTCCAAAATCAGTCGTTTTACCAGTGTTTGGGATTCTGCTATCAGTTTCCTGACTTGCAGCTTCCCGAATGCCAGGATGCCCAATGCATCCAATTGTAATCACTTCAAGTTAATTTTTATGTCTCTACAGTCTTTAGAAATATTTTTGAAAAGTATCTAGTAGATATGATAAACTTTTTTGAACTCTGTTGTTGAATTGTCCCAGCAACTATCATACACCAGATAGAATTTGAACTTTAAGAGAAAATAACTGATTTTGTTTTTGGAAAATAATTATGGCAGCAGTGGGATTTGAACCCACGCCTCCGAAGAGACTGGAGCCTAAATCCAGCGCCTTAGACCGCTCGGCCATGCTACCACACTTAAAGGTAACTCATAGTTTCTCACAGTCTGGAATCTAGAACTAGAAATTACAGAAAATGTTGTTGTTGTAGTAAAGAAATACGTAAAAATCTGTTTTATGTTAAGCATTTTAGATGCTCTTAACATAAGTGAGAATTTTTTTTTAAAGAATATTGGTTGCCATGCAATCTAGATGAGAAATGGTTAATTTTTAATTAATTTGCATTTTAGTCGAGTTTACCACTTTGAAACCAATCACTGACATTTTCTTTGAAAAATTTATATGGCAGCTTTGGGAAGTTAGCAAAGAAAGAAATTAGCTGTTATAACAATGTGATGATGAACACTTATTTTTTAATTGAATTGCATTATTGTGGAAAGAACAATGAAAACATCAACCTCTAACAATATATATCAATAATAAATATGGCAGCAGTGGGATTTGAACCCACGCCTCCAAAGAGACTGGAGCCTTAATCCAGAGCCTTAGACCGCTCGGCCATGCTACCTCATGGGTGCAGTGTTCATGTGGCTTAAAGATCTATCAAATGATTATTTAAATGTGTTTTGTTCACTTTATATGAAGTAAAAAAACATATTGAGATTTATTAGAGCATTCACATATGGTTAGGGTTAGGTACGTGATACTGGTGCTTGGGTTTCTGGTGGTCATTGCAATATTAGGGACATCTTAATGCTCACAATTCTGACACTTGCTAGGTTAGCCTTCTAACTTTCAACATCGAGCCCCTAACTCTAACACTGAACATACCTGCAGCCTATCCTTAATTCTTTTCCTTCCAATGCCTAACTCCAAAACCTCTTAGTATCTTACCATGACCCTTCCTATCTGCAGCATAACCTTAAACATACTCCTATAGTTTCAAACTCTTAACCTCCCTTCTTAGTGCCTAACCATTACCCCACCCCCTGCCATTGAACCATAACATCCCCTACACATAGGACAGAGTTCCAAAATCAGTCGTTTTACCAGTGTTGGGGATTCTGCTATCAGTTTCCTGACTTGCAGCTTCCCGAATGCCAGGATGCCCAATGCATCCAATTGTAATCACTTCAAGTTAATTTTTATGTCTCTACAGTCTTTAGAAATATTTTTGAAAAGTATCTAGTAGATATGATAAACTTTTTTGAACTCTGTTGTTGAATTGTCCCAGCAACTATCATACACCAGATAGAATTTGAACTTTAAGAGAAAATAACTGATTTTGTTTTTGGAAAATAATTATGGCAGCAGTGGGATTTGAACCCACGCCTCCGAAGAGAGTGGAGCCTAAATCCAGCGCCTTAGACCGCTCGGCCATGCTACCACACTTAAAGGTAACTCATAGTTTCTCACAGTCTGGAATCTAGAACTAGAATTACAGAAAATGTTGTTGTTGTAGTAAAGAAATACGTAAAAATATGTTTTATGTTAAGCATTTTAGATGCTCTTAACATAAGTGAGAATTTTTTTTTAAAGAATATTGGTTGCCATGCAATCTAGATGAGAAATGGTTAATTTTTAATTAATTTGCATTTTAGTCGAGTTTACCACTTTGAAACCAATCACTGACATTTTCTTTGAAAAATTTATATGGCAGCTTTGGGAAGTTAGCAAAGAAAGAAATTAGCTGTTATAACAATGTGATGATGAACACTTTTTTTCTAATTGAATTGCATTATTGTGGAAATAACAATGAAAACATCAATCTCTAACAATATATATCAATAATAAATATGGCAGCAGTGGGATTTGAACCCACGCCTCCGAAGAGACTGGAGCCTTAATCCAGCGCCTTAGACCGCTCGGCCATGCTACCTCATTGGTGCAGTGTTCATGTGGCTCAAAGATCTATCAAATGATTATTGAAATGTGTTTTGTTCACTTTATATGAAGTAAAAAAACATATTGAGATTTATTAGAGCATTCACATATGGTTAGGGTTAGGTACGTGATACTGGTGCTTGGGTTTCTGGTGGTCATTGCAATATTAGGGACATCTTAATGCTCACAATTCTGACACTTGCTAGGTTAGCCTTCTAACTTTCAACATCGAGCCCCTAACTCTAACACTGAACATACCTGCAGCCTATCCTTAATTCTTTTCCTTCCAATGCCTAACTCCAAAACCTCTTAGTATCTTACCATGACCCTTCCTATCTGCAGCATAACCTTAAACATACTCCTATAGTTCCAAACTCTTAACCTCCCTTCTTAGTGCCTAACCATTACCCCACCCCCTGCCATTGAACCATAACATCCCCTACACATAGGACAGAGTTCCAAAATCAGTCGTTTTACCAGTGCTTGGGATTCTGCTATCAGTTTCCTGACTTGCAGCTTACCGAATGCCAGGATGCCCAATGCATCCAATTGTAATCACTTCAAGTTAATTTTTATGTCTGTACAGTCTTTAGAAATATTTTTGAAAAGTATCTAGTAGATATGATAAACTTTTTTGAACTCTGTTGTTGAATTGTCCCAGCAACTATCATACACCAGATAGAATTTGAACTTTAAGAGAAAATAACTGATTTTGTTTTTGGAAAATAATTATGGCAGCAGTGGGATTTGAACCCACGCCTCCGAAGAGAGTGGAGCCTAAATCCAGCGCCTTAGACCGCTCGGCCATGCTACCACACTTAAAGGTAACTCATAGTTTCTCACAGTCTGGAATCTAGAACTAGAATTACAGAAAATGTTGTTGTTGTAGTAAAGAAATACGTAAAAATATGTTTTATGTTAAGCATTTTAGATGCTCTTAACATAAGTGAGAATTTTTTTTTAAAGAATATTGGTTGCCATGCAATCTAGATGAGAAATGGTTAATTTTTAATTAATTTGCATTTTAGTCGAGTTTACCACTTTGAAACCAATCACTGACATTTTCTTTGAAAAATTTATATGGCAGCTTTGGGAAGTTAGCAAAGAAAGAAATTAGCTGTTATAACAATGTGATGATGAACACTTTTTTTCTAATTGAATTGCATTATTGTGGAAATAACAATGAAAACATCAATCTCTAACAATATATATCAATAATAAATATGGCAGCAGTGGGATTTGAACCCACGCCTCCGAAGAGACTGGAGCCTTAATCCAGCGCCTTAGACCGCTCGGCCATGCTACCTCATTGGTGCAGTGTTCATGTGGCTCAAAGATCTATCAAATGATTATTTAAATGTGTTTTGTTCACTTTATATGAAGTAAAAAAACATATTGAGATTTATTAGAGCATTCACATATGGTTAGGGTTAGGTACGTGATACTGGTGCTTGGGTTTCTGGTGGTCATTGCAATATTAGGGACATCTTAATGCTCACAATTCTGACACTTGCTAGGTTAGCCTTCTAACTTTCAACATCGAGCCCCTAACTCTAACACTGAACATACCTGCAGCCTATCCTTAATTCTTTTCCTTCCAATGCCTAACTCCAAAACCTCTTAGTATCTTACCATGACCCTTCCTATCTGCAGCATAACCTTAAACATACTCCTATAGTTCCAAACTCTTAACCTCCCTTCTTAGTGCCTAACCATTACCCCACCCCCTGCCATTGAACCATAACATCCCCTACACATAGGACAGAGTTCCAAAATCAGTCGTTTTACCAGTGTTTGGGATTCTGCTATCAGTTTCCTGACTTGCAGCTTCCCGAATGCCAGGATGCCCAATGCATCCAATTGTAATCACTTCAAGTTAATTTTTATGTCTCTACAGTCTTTAGAAATATTTTTGAAAAGTATCTAGTAGATATGATAAACTTTTTTGAACTCTGTTGTTGAATTGTCCCAGCAACTATCATACACCAGATAGAATTTGAACTTTAAGAGAAAATAACTGATTTTGTTTTTGGAAAATAATTATGGCAGCAGTGGGATTTGAACCCACGCCTCCGAAGAGAGTGGAGCCTAAATCCAGCGCCTTAGACCGCTC
This sequence comes from Crinia signifera, assembly GCF_055691185.1. Classification (NCBI taxonomy): domain Eukaryota; kingdom Metazoa; phylum Chordata; class Amphibia; order Anura; family Myobatrachidae; genus Crinia; species Crinia signifera. The sequence continues at coordinate 234,316 of NW_028142023.1, read as the reverse complement.
GGCCATGCTACCACACTTAAAGGTAACTCATAGTTTCTCACAGTCTGGAATCTAGAACTAGAATTACAGAAAATGTTGTTGTTGTAGTAAAGAAATACGTAAAAATATGTTTTATGTTAAGCATTTTAGATGCTCTTAACATAAGTGAGAATTTTTTTTTAAAGAATATTGGTTGCCATGCAATCTAGATGAGAAATGGTTAATTTTTAATTAATTTGCATTTTAGTCGAGTTTACCACTTTGAAACCAATCACTGACATTTTCTTTGAAAAATTTATATGGCAGCTTTGGGAAGTTAGCAAAGAAAGAAATTAGCTGTTATAACAATGTGATGATGAACACTTTTTTTCTAATTGAATTGCATTATTGTGGAAATAACAATGAAAACATCAATCTCTAACAATAAATATGGCAGCAGTGGGATATGAACCCACGCCTCGGAAGAGACTGGAGCCTTAATCCAGCGCCTTAGACCGCTCGGCCATGCTACCTCATTGGTGCAGTGTTCATGTGGCTCAAAGATCTATCAAATGATTATTTAAATGTGTTTTGTTCACTTTATATGAAGTAAAAAAACATATTGAGATTTATTAGAGCATTCACATATGGTTAGGGTTAGGTACGTGATACTGGTGCTTGGGTTTCTGGTGGTCATTGCAATATTAGGGACATCTTAATGCTCACAATTCTGACACTTGCTAGGTTAGCCTTCTAACTTTCAACATCGAGCCCCTAACTCTAACACTGAACATACCTGCAGCCTATCCTTAATTCTTTTCCTTCCAATGCCTAACTCCAAAACCTCTTAGTATCTTACCATGACCCTTCCTATCTGCAGCATAACCTTAAACATACTCCTATAGTTCCAAACTCCTAACCTCCCTTCTTAGTGCCTAACCATTACCCCACCCCCTGCCATTGAACCATAACATCCCCTACACATAGGACAGAGTTCCAAAATCAGTCGTTTTACCAGTGCTTGGGATTCTGCTATCAGTTTCCTGACTTGCAGCTTACCGAATGCCAGGATGCCCAATGCATCCAATTGTAATCACTTCAAGTTAATTTTTATGTCGATACAGTCTTTAGAAATATTTTTGAAAAGTATCTAGTAGATATGATAAACTTTTTTGAACTCTGTTGTTGAATTGTCCCAGCAACTATCATACACCAGATAGAATTTGAACTTTAAGAGAAAATAACTGATTTTGTTTTTGGAAAATAATTATGGCAGCAGTGGGATTTGAACCCACGCCTCCAAAGAGACTGGAGCCTAAATCCAGCGCCTTAGACCGCTCGGCCATGCTACCACACTTAAAGGTAGCTCATAGTTTCTCACAGTCTGGAATCTAGAACTAGAATTACAGAAAATGTTGTTGTTGTAGTATACGTAAAAATCTGTTTTATGTTAAGCATTTTAGATGCTCTTAACATAAGTGAGAATTTTTTTTTAAAGAATATTGGTTGCCATGCAATCTAGATGAGAAATGGTTAATTTTTAATTAATTTGCATTTTAGTCGAGTTTACCACTTTGAAACCAATCACTGACATTTTCTTTGAAAAATTTATATGGCAGCTTTGGGAAGTTAGCAAAGAAAGAAATTAGCTGTTATAACAATGTGATGATGAACACTTATTTTTTAATTGAATTGCATTATTGTGGAAAGAACAATGAAAACATCAACCTCTAACAATATATATCAATAATAAATATGGCAGCAGTGGGATTTGAACCCACGCCTCCAGCGCCTTAGACCGCTCGGCCATGCTACCTCATGGGTGCAATGTTCATGTGGCTCAAAGATCTATCAAATGATTATTTAAATGTGTTTTGTTCACTTTATATGAAGTAAAAAAACATATTGAGATTTATTAGAGCATTCACATATGGTTAGGGTTAGGTACGTGATACTGGTGCTTGGGTTTCTGGTGGTCATTGCAATATTAGGGACATCTCAATGCTCACAATTCTGACACTTGCTAGGTTAGCCTTCTAACTTTCAACATCGAGCCCATAACTCTAACACTGAACATACCTGCAGCCTATCCTTAATTCTTTTCCTTCCAATGCCTAACTCCAAAACCTCTTAGTATCTTACCATTACCCTTCCTATCTGCAGCATAACCTTAAACATACTCCTATAGTTCCAAACTCTTAACCTCCCTTCTTAGTGCCTAACCATTACCCCACCCCCTGCCATTGAACCATAACATCCCCTACACATAGGACAGAGTTCCAAAATCAGTCGTTTTACCAGTGTTTGGGATTCTGCTATCAGTTTCCTGACTTGCAGCTTCCCGAATGCCAGGATGCCCAATGCATCCAATTGTAATCACTTCAAGTTAATTTTTATGTCTCTACAGTCTTTAGAAATATTTTTGAAAAGTATCTAGTAGATATGATAAACTTTTTTGAACTCTGTTGTTGAATTGTCCCAGCAACTATCATACACCAGATAGAATTTGAACTTTAAGAGAAAATAACTGATTTTGTTTTTGGAAAATAATTATGGCAGCAGTGGGATTTGAACCCACGCCTCCGAAGAGACTGGAGCCTAAATCCAGCGCCTTAGACCGCTCGGCCATGCTACCACACTTAAAGGTAACTCATAGTTTCTCACAGTCTGGAATCTAGAACTAGAAATTACAGAAAATGTTGTTGTTGTAGTAAAGAAATATGTAAAAATCTGTTTTATGTTAAGCATTTTAGATGCTCTTAACATAAGTGAGAATTTTTTTTTAAAGAATATTGGTTGCCATGCAATCTAGATGAGAAATGGTTAATTTTTAATTAATTTGCATTTTAGTCGAGTTTACCACTTTGAAACCAATCACTGACATTTTCTTTGAAAAATTTATATGGCAGCTTTGGGAAGTTAGCAAAGAAAGAAATTAGCTGTTATAACAATGTGATGATGAACACTTTTTTTCTAATTGAATTGCATTATTGTGGAAATAACAATGAAAACATCAACCTCTAACAATATATATCAATAATAAATATGGCAGCAGTGGGATTTGAACCCACGCCTCCGAAGAGACTGGAGCCTTAATCCAGCGCCTTAGACCGCTCGGCCATGCTACCTCATTGGTGCAGTGTTCATGTGGCTCAAAGATCTATCAAATGATTATTTAAATGTGTTTTGTTCACTTTATATGAAGTAAAAAAACATATTGAGATTTATTAGAGCATTCACATATGGTTAGGGTTAGGTACGTGATACTGGTGCTTGGGTTTCTGGTGGTCATTGCAATATTAGGGACATCTTAATGCTCACAATTCTGACACTTGCTAGGTTAGCCTTCTAACTTTCAACATCGAGCCCCTAACTCTAACACTGAACATACCTGCAGCCTATCCTTAATTCTTTTCCTTCCAATGCCTAACTCCAAAACCTCTTAGTATCTTACCATGACCCTTCCTATCTGCAGCATAACCTTAAACATACTTCTATAGTTCCAAACTCTTAACCTCCCTTCTTAGTGCCTAACCATTACCCCACCCCCTGCCATTGAACCATAACATCCCCTACACATAGGACAGAGTTCCAAAATCAGTCGTTTTACCAGTGCTTGGGATTCTGCTATCAGTTTCCTGACTTGCAGCTTACCGAATGCCAGGATGCCCAATGCATCCAATTGTAATCACTTCAAGTTAATTTTTATGTCTGTACAGTCTTTAGAAATATTTTTGAAAAGTATCTAGTAGATATGATAAACTTTTTTGAACTCTGTTGTTGAATTGTCCCAGCAACTATCATACACCAGATAGAATTTGAACTTTAAGAGAAAATAACTGATTTTGTTTTTGGAAAATAATTATGGCAGCAGTGGGATTTGAACCCATGCCTCCGAAGAGACTGGAGCCTAAATCCAGCGCCTTAGACCGCTCGGCCATGCTACCACACTTAAAGGTAAGTCATAGTTTCTCACAGTCTGGAATCTAGAACTAGAATTACAGAAAATGTTGTTGTTGTAGTAAAGAAATACGTAAAAATATGTTTTATGTTAAGCATTTTAGATGCTCTTAACATAAGTGAGAATTTTTTTTTAAAGAATATTGGTTGCCATGCAATCTAGATGAGAAATGGTTAATTTTTAATTAATTTGCATTTTAGTCGAGTTTACCACTTTGAAACCAATCACTGACATTTTCTTTGAAAAATTTATATGGCAGCTTTGGGAAGTTAGCAAAGAAAGAAATTAGCTGTTATAACAATGTGATGATGAACACTTTTTTTCTAATTGAATTGCATTATTGTGGAAATAACAATGAAAACATCAACCTCTAACAATATATATCAATAATAAATATGGCAGCAGTGGGATTTGAACCCACGCCTCCGAAGAGACTGGAGCCTTAATCCAGCGCCTTAGACCGCTCGGCCATGCTACCTCATGGGTGCAGTGTTCATGTGGCTCAAAGATCTATCAAATGATTATTTAAATGTGTTTTGTTCACTTTATATGAAGTAAAAAAACATATTGAGATTTATTAGAGCATTCACATATGGTTAGGGTTAGGAACGTGATACTGGTGCTTGGGTTTCTGGTGGTCATTGCAATATTAGGGACATCTTAATGCTCACAATTCTTACACTTTCTAGGTTAGCCTTCTAACTTTCAACATCGAGCCCCTAACTCTAACACTGAACATACCTGCAGCCTATCCTTAATTCTTTTCCTTCCAATGCCTAACTCCAAAACCTCTTAGTATCTTACCATGACCCTTCCTATCTGCAGCATAACCTTAAACATACTCCTATAGTTCCAAACTCTTAACCTCCCTTCTTAGTGCCTAACCATTACCCCACCCCCTGCCATTGAACCATAACATCCCCTACACATAGGACAGAGTTCCAAAATCAGTCGTTTTACCAGTGTTTGGGATTCTGCTATCAGTTTCCTGACTTGCAGCTTACCGAATGCCAGGATGCCCAATGCATCCAATTGTAATCACTTCAAGTTAATTTTTATGTCTCTACAGTCTTTAGAAATATTTTTGAAAAGTATCTAGTAGATATGATAAACTTTTTTGAACTCTGTTGTTGAATTGTCCCAGCAACTATCATACACCAGATAGAATTTGAACTTTAAGAGAAAATAACTGATTTTGTGTTTGGAAAATAATTATGGCAGCAGTGGGATTTGAACCCACGCCTCCAAAGAGACTGGAGCCTAAATCCAGCGCCTTAGACCGCTCGGCCATGCTACCACACTTAAAGGTAGCTCATAGTTTCTCACAGTCTGGAATCTAGAACTAGAATTACAGAAAATGTTGTTGTTGTAGTAAAGAAATACGTAAAAATCTGTTTTATGTTAAGCATTTTAGATGCTCTTAACATAAGTGAGAATTTTTTTTTAAAGAATATTGGTTGCCATGCAATCTAGATGAGAAATGGTTAATTTTTAATTAATTTGCATTTTAGTCGAGTTTACCACTTTGAAACCAATCACTGACATTTTCTTTGAAAAATTTATATGGCAGCTTTGGGAAGTTAGCAAAGAAAGAAATTAGCTGTTATAACAATGTGATGATGAACACTTATTTTTTAATTGAATTGCATTATTGTGGAAAGAACAATGAAAACATCAACCTCTAACAATATATATCAATAATAAATATGGCAGCAGTGGGATTTGAACCCACGCCTCCAGCGCCTTAGACCGCTCGGCCATGCTACCTCATTGGTGCAGTGTTCATGTGGCTCAAAGATCTATCAAATGATTATTTAAATGTGTTTTGTTCACTTTATATGAAGTAAAAAAACATATTGAGATTTATTAGAGCATTCACATATGGTTAGGGTTAGGTACGTGATACTGGTGCTTGGGTTTCTGGTGGTCATTGCAATATTAGGGACATCTCAATGCTCACAATTCTGACACTTGCTAGGTTAGCCTTCTAACTTTCAACATCGAGCCCATAACTCTAACACTGAACATACCTGCAGCCTATCCTTAATTCTTTTCCTTCCAATGCCTAACTCCAAAACCTCTTAGTATCTTACCATGACCCTTCCTATCTGCAGCATAACCTTAAACATACTCCTATAGTTCCAAACTCTTAACCTCCCTTCTTAGTGCCTAACCATTACCCCAGCCCCTGCCATTGAACCATAACATCCCCTACACATAGGACAGAGTTCCAAAATCAGTCGTTTTACCAGTGTTTGGGATTCTGCTATCAGTTTCCTGACTTGCAGCTTCCCGAATGCCAGGATGCCCAATGCATCCAATTGTAATCACTTCAAGTTAATTTTTATGTCTCTACAGTCTTTAGAAATATTTTTGAAAAGTATCTAGTAGATATGATAAACTTTTTTGAACTCTGTTGTTGAATTGTCCCAGCAACTATCATACACCAGATAGAATTTGAACTTTAAGAGAAAATAACTGATTTTGTTTTTGGAAAATAATTATGGCAGCAGTGGGATTTGAACCCACGCCTCCGAAGAGACTGGAGCCTAAATCCAGCGCCTTAGACCGCTCGGCCATGCTACCACACTTAAAGGTAACTCATAGTTTCTCACAGTCTGGAATCTAGAACTAGAAATTACAGAAAATGTTGTTGTTGTAGTAAAGAAATATGTAAAAATCTGTTTTATGTTAAGCATTTTAGATGCTCTTAACATAAGTGAGAATTTTTTTTTAAAGAATATTGGTTGCCATGCAATCTAGATGAGAAATGGTTAATTTTTAATTAATTTGCATTTTAGTCGAGTTTACCACTTTGAAACCAATCACTGACATTTTCTTTGAAAAATTTATATGGCAGCTTTGGGAAGTTAGCAAAGAAAGAAATTAGCTGTTATAACAATGTGATGATGAACACTTATTTTTTAATTGAATTGCATTATTGTGGAAAGAACAATGAAAACATCAACCTCTAACAATATATATCAATAATAAATATGGCAGCAGTGGGATTTGAACCCACGCCTCTAAAGAGACTGGAGCCTTAATCCAGCGCTTTAGACCGCTCGGCCATGCTACCTCATGGGTGCAGTGTTCATGTGGCTCAAAGATCTATCAAATGATTATTTAAATGTGTTTTGTTCACTTTATATGAAGTAAAAAAACATATTGAGATTTATTAGAGCATTCACATATGGTTAGGGTTAGGTACGTGATACTGGTGCTTGGGTTTCTGGTGGTCATTGCAATATTAGGGACATCTCAATGCTCACAATTCTGACACTTGCTAGGTTAGCCTTCTAACTTTCAACATCGAGCCCCTAACTCTAACACTGAACATACCTGCAGCCTATCCTTAATTCTTTTCCTTCCAATGCCTAACTCCAAAATCTCTTAGTATCTTACCATGACCCTTCCTATCTGCAGCATAACCTTAAACATACTCCTATAGTTCCAAACTCTTAACCTCCCTTCTTAGTGCCTAACCATTACCCCACCCCCTGCCATTGAACCATAACATCCCCTACACATAGGACAGAGTTCCAAAATCAGTCGTTTTACCAGTGTTTGGGATTCTGCTATCAGTTTCCTGACTTGCAGCTTCCCGAATGCCAGGATGCCCAATGCATCCAATTGTAATCACTTCAAGTTAATTTTTATGTCTCTACAGTCTTTAGAAATATTTTTGAAAAGTATCTAGTAGATATGATAAACTTTTTTGAACTCTGTTGTTGAATTGTCCCAGCAACTATCATACACCAGATAGAATTTGAACTTTAAGAGAAAATAACTGATTTTGTTTTTGGAAAATAATTATGGCAGCAGTGGGATTTGAACCCACGCCTCCGAAGAGACTGGAGCCTAAATCCAGCGCCTTAGACCGCTCGGCCATGCTACCACACTTAAAGGTAACTCATAGTTTCTCACAGTCTGGAATCTAGAACTAGAATTACAGAAAATGTTGTTGTTGTAGTAAAGAAATACGTAAAAATATGTTTTATGTTAAGCATTTTAGATGCTCTTAACATAAGTGAGAATTTTTTTTTAAAGAATATTGGTTGCCATGCAATCTAGATGAGAAATGGTTAATTTTTAATTAATTTGCATTTTAGTCGAGTTTACCACTTTGAAACCAATCACTGACATTTTCTTTGAAAAATTTATATGGCAGCTTTGGGAAGTTAGCAAAGAAAGAAATTAGCTGTTATAACAATGTGATGATGAACACTTATTTTTTAATTGAATTGCATTATTGTGGAACGAACAATGAAAACATCAACCTCTAACAATATATATCAATAATAAATATGGCAGCAGTGGGATTTGAACCCACGCCTCCGAAGAGACTTAACCTCCCTTCTTAGTGCCTAACCATTACCCCACCCCTTGCCATTGAACCATAACATCCCCTACACATAGGACAGAGTTCCAAAATCAGTCGTTTTACCAGTGTTTGGGATTCTGCTATCAGTTTCCTGACTTGCAGCTTACCGAATGCCAGGATGCCCAATGCATCCAATTGTAATCACTTCAAGTTAATTTTTATGTCTCTACAGTCTTTAGAAATATTTTTGAAAAGTATCTAGTAGATATGATAAACTTTTTTGAACTCTGTTGTTGAATTGTCCCAGCAACTATCATACACCAGATAGAATTTGAACTTTAAGAGAAAATAACTGATTTTGTTTTTGGAAAATAATTATGGCAGCAGTGGGATTTGAACCCACGCCTCCGAAGAGACTGGAGCCTAAATCCAGCGCCTTAGACCGCTCGGCCATGCTACCACACTTAAAGGTAGCTCATAGTTTCTCACAGTCTGGAATCTAGAACTAGAATTACAGAAAATATTGTTGTTGTAGTAAAGAAATACGTAAAAATCTGTTTTATGTTAAGCATTTTAGATGCTCTTAACATAAGTGAGAATTTTTTTTTAAAGAATATTGGTTGCCATGCAATCTAGATGAGAAATGGTTAATTTTTAATTAATTTGCATTTTAGTCGAGTTTACCACTTTGAAACCAATCACTGACATTTTCTTTGAAAAATTTATATGGCAGCTTTGGGAAGTTAGCAAAGAAAGAAATTAGCTGTTATAACAATGGGCCTTATTTTGGTTCATTCTTTCTGACAAAATCCTTCTTAGATGGACAAAACCATGTGCACTGCAGGGGGGGCAGATGTAACATGTGCAGAGAGAATTAGATTTGGGTGAGTAATTTTGTTTCTGTGCAGGGAAAATACTGACTGCTTTATTTTTACACTGCAATATAGATCTCACTTTGAAGTAAAACCCCACCCAAATCTAATTCTCTCTGCACATGTTACATCTGCCCCACCTGCAGTGCACATGGTTTTGCCCATCTAAGAAGGATTTTGTCAGAAAGAATGAACCAAAATAAGGCCCAATGTGATGATGAACACTTATTTTTTAATTGAATTGCATTATTGTGGAACGAACAATGAAAACATCAACCTCTAACAATATATATCAATAATAAATATGGCAGCAGTGGGATTTGAACCCACGCCTCCGAAGAGACTTAACCTCCCTTCTTAGTGCCTAACCATTACCCCACCCCTTGCCATTGAACCATAACATCCCCTACACATAGGACAGAGTTCCAAAATCAGTCGTTTTACCAGTGTTTGGGATTCTGCTATCAGTTTCCTGACTTGCAGCTTACCGAATGCCAGGATGCCCAATGCATCCAATTGTAATCACTTCAAGTTAATTTTTATGTCTCTACAGTCTTTAGAAATATTTTTGAAAAGTATCTAGTAGATATGATAAACTTTTTTGAACTCTGTTGTTGAATTGTCCCAGCAACTATCATACACCAGATAGAATTTGAACTTTAAGAGAAAATAACTGATTTTGTTTTTGGAAAATAATTATGGCAGCAGTGGGATTTGAACCCACGCCTCCGAAGAGACTGGAGCCTAAATCCAGCGCCTTAGACCGCTCGGCCATGCTACCACACTTAAAGGTAAGCCATAGTTTCTCACAGTCTGGAATCTAGAACTAGAATTACAGAAAATGTTGTTGTTGTAGTAAAGAAATATGTAAAAATATGTTTTATGTTAAGCATTTTAGATGCTCTTAACATAAGTGAGAATTTTTTTTTAAAGAATATTGGTTGCCATGCAATCTAGATGAGAAATGGTTAATTTTTAATTAATTTGCATTTTAGTCGAGTTTACCACTTTGAAACCAATCACTGACATTTTCTTTGAAAAATTTATATGACAGCTTTGGGAAGTTAGCAAAGAAAGAAATTAGCTGTTATAACAATGTGATGATGAACACTTTTTTTCTAATTGAATTGCATTATTGTGGAAATAACAATGAAAACATCAACCTCTAACAATATATATCAATAATAAATATGGCTGCAGTGGGATTTGAACCCACGCCTCCGAAGAGACTGGAGCCTTAATCCAGCGCCTTAGACCGCTCGGCCATGCTACCTCATGGGTGCAGTGTTCATGTGGCTCAAAGATCTATCAAATGATTATTTAAATGTGTTTTGTTCACTTTATATGAAGTAAAAAAACATATTGAGATTTATTAGAGCATTCACATATGGTTAGGGTTAGGTACGTGATACTGGTGCTTGGGTTTCTGGTGGTCATTGCAATATTAGGGACATCTTAATGCTCACAATTCTTACACTTTCTAGGTTAGCCTTCTAACTTTCAACATCGAGCCCCTAACTCTAACACTGAACATACCTGCAGCCTATCCTTAATTCTTTTCCTTCCAATGCCTAACTCCAAAACCTCTTAGTATCTTACCATGACCCTTCCTATCTGCAGCATAACCTTAAACATACTCCTATAGTTCCAAACTCTTAACCTCCCTTCTTAGTGCCTAACCATTACCCCACCCCCTGCCATTGAACCATAACATCCCCTACACATAGGAAAGAGTTCCAAAATCAGTCGTTTTACCAGTGTTTGGGATTCTGCTATCAGTTTCCTGACTTGCAGCTTACCGAATGCCAGGATGCCCAATGCATCCAATTGTAATCACTTCAAGTTAATTTTTATGTCTCTACAGTCTTTAGAAATATTTTTGAAAAGTATCTAGTAGATATGATAAACTTTTTTGAACTCTGTTGTTGAATTGTCCCAGCAACTATCATACACCAGATAGAATTTGAACTTTAAGAGAAAATAACTGATTTTGTTTTTGGAAAATAATTATGGCAGCAGTGGGATTTGAACCCACGTCTCCGAAGAGACTGGAGCCTAAATCCAGCGCCTTAGACCGCTCGGCCATGCTACCACACTTAAAGGTAACTCATAGTTTCTCACAGTCTGGAATCTAGAACTAGAAATTAACCTTTCTAGGTTAGCCTTCTAACTTTCAACATCGAGCCCCTAACTCTAACACTGAACATACCTGCAGCCTATCCTTAATTCTTTTCCTTCCAATGCCTAACTCCAAAACCTCTTAGTATCTTACCATGACCCTTCCTATCTGCAGCATAACCTTAAACATACTCCTATAGTTCCAAACTCTTAACCTCCCTTCTTAGTGCCTAACCATTACCCCACCCCCTGCCATTGAACCATAACATCCCCTACACATAGGACAGAGTTCCAAAATCAGTCGTTTTACCAGTGTTTGGGATTCTGCTATCAGTTTCCTGACTTGCAGCTTACCGAATGCCAGGATGCCCAATGCATCCAATTGTAATCACTTCAAGTTAATTTTTATGTCTCTACAGTCTTTAGAAATATTTTTGAAAAGTATCTAGTAGATATGATAAACTTTTTTGAACTCTGTTGTTGAATTGTCCCAGCAACTATCATACACCAGATAGAATTTGAACTTTAAGAGAAAATAACTGATTTTGTTTTTGGAAAATAATTATGGCAGCAGTGGGATTTGAACCCACGCCTCCGAAGAGACTGGAGCCTAAATCCAGCGCCTTAGACCGCTCGGCCATGCTACCACACTTAAAGGTAAGTCATAGTTTCTCACAGTCTGGAATCTAGAACTAGAATTACAGAAAATGTTGTTGTTGTAGTAAAGAAATACGTAAAAATATGTTTTATGTTAAGCATTTTAGATGCTCTTAACATAAGTGAGAATTTTTTTTTAAAGAATATTGGTTGCCATGCAATCTAGATGAGAAATGGTTAATTTTTAATTAATTTGCATTTTAGTCGAGTTTACCACTTTGAAACCAATCACTGACATTTTCTTTGAAAAATTTATATGGCAGCTTTGGGAAGTTAGCAAAGAAAGAAATTAGCTGTTATAACAATGTGATGATGAACACTTTTTTTCTAAGCAAGTCAGGAAACTGATAGCAGAATCCCAAACACTGGTAAAACGACTGATTTTGGAACTCTGTCCTATGTGTAGGGGATGTTATGGTTCAATGGCAAGGGGTGGGGTAATGGTTAGGCACTAAGAAAGGAGGTTAAGTCTCTTCGGAGGCGTGGGTTCAAATCCCACTGCTGCCATATTTATTATTGATATATATTGTTAGAGGTTGATGTTTTCATTGTTCGTTCCACAATAATGCAATTCAATTAAAAAATAAGTGTTCATCATCACATTGTTATAACAGCTAATTTCTTTCTTTGCTAACTTCCCAAAGCTGCCATATAAATTTTCAAAGAAAATGTCAGTGATTGGTTTCAAAGTGGTAAACTCAACTAAAATGCAAATTAATTAAAAATTAACCATTTCTCATCTAGATTGCATGGCAACCAATATTCTTTAAAAAAAAATCTTTTCTCACTTATGTTAAGAGCATCTAAAATGCTTAACATAAAACATATTTTTACGTATTTCTTTACTACAACAACAGATGTAACATGTGCAGAGAGAATTAGATTTGGGTGAGTAATTTTGTTTCTGTGCAGGGAAAATACTGACTGCTTTATTTTTACACTGCAATATAGATCTCACTTTGAAGTAAAACCCCACCCAAATCTAATTCTCTCTGCACATGTTACATCTGCCCCACCTGCAGTGCACATGGTTTTGCCCATCTAAGAAGGATTTTGTCAGAAAGAATGAACCAAAATAAGGCCCAATGTGATGATGAACACTTATTTTTTAATTGAATTGCATTATTGTGGAACGAACAATGAAAACATCAACCTCTAACAATATATATCAATAATAAATATGGCAGCAGTGGGATTTGAACCCACGCCTCCGAAGAGACTTAACCTCCCTTCTTAGTGCCTAACCATTACCCCACCCCCTGCCATTGAACCATAACATCCCCTACACATAGGACAGAGTTCCAAAATCAGTCGTTTTACCAGTGTTTGGGATTCTGCTATCAGTTTCCTGACTTGCAACTTCCCGAATGCCAGGATGCCCAATGCATCCAATTGTAATCACTTCAAGTTAATTTTTATGTCTCTACAGTCTTTAGAAATATTTTTGAAAAGTATCTAGTAGATATGATAAACTTTTTTGAACTCTGTTGTTGAATTGTCCCAGCAACTATCATACACCAGATAGAATTTGAACTTTAAGAGAAAATAACTGATTTTGTTTTTGGAAACTAATTATGGCAGCAGTGGGATTTGAACCCACGCCTCCAAAGAGACCGGAGGATAAATCCAGCGCCTTAGACCGCTCGGCCATGCTACCACACTTAACGGTAACTCATAGTTTCTCACAGTCTGGAATCTAGAACTAGAATTACAGAAAATGTTGTTGTTGTAGTAAAGAAATACGTAAAAATATGTTTTATGTTAAGCATTTTAGATGCTCTTAACATAAGTGAGAAAAGATTTTTTTTTAAAGAATATTGGTTGCCATGCAATCTAGATGAGAAATGGTTAATTTTTAATTAATTTGCATTTTAGTTGAGTTTACCACTTTGAAACCAATCACTGACATTTTCTTTGAAAATTTATATGGCAGCTTTGGGAAGTTAGCAAAGAAAGAAATTAGCTGTTATAACAATGTGATGATGAACACTTATTTTTTAATTGAATTGCATTATTGTGGAACGAACAATGAAAACATCAACCTCTAACAATATATATCAATAATAAATATGGCAGCAGTGGGATTTGAACCCACGCCTCCGAAGAGACTTAACCTCCCTTCTTAGTGCCTAACCATTACCCCACCCCTTGCCATTGAACCATAACATCCCCTACACATAGGACAGAGTTCCAAAATCAGTCGTTTTACCAGTGTTTGGGATTCTGCTATCAGTTTCCTGACTTGCAGCTTACCGAATGCCAGGATGCCCAATGCATCCAATTGTAATCACTTCAAGTTAATTTTTATGTCTCTACAGTCTTTAGAAATATTTTTGAAAAGTATCTAGTAGATATGATAAACTTTTTTGAACTCTGTTGTTGAATTGTCCCAGCAACTATCATACACCAGATAGAATTTGAACTTTAAGAGAAAATAACTGATTTTGTTTTTGGAAAATAATTATGGCAGCAGTGGGATTTGAACCCACGCCTCCGAAGAGACTGGAGCCTAAATCCAGCGCCTTAGACCGCTCGGCCATGCTACCACACTTAAAGGTAGCTCATAGTTTCTCACAGTCTGGAATCTAGAACTAGAATTACAGAAAATATTGTTGTTGTAGTAAAGAAATACGTAAAAATCTGTTTTATGTTAAGCATTTTAGATGCTCTTAACATAAGTGAGAATTTTTTTTTAAAGAATATTGGTTGCCATGCAATCTAGATGAGAAATGGTTAATTTTTAATTAATTTGCATTTTAGTCGAGTTTACCACTTTGAAACCAATCACTGACATTTTCTTTGAAAAATTTATATGGCAGCTTTGGGAAGTTAGCAAAGAAAGAAATTAGCTGTTATAACAATGGGCCTTATTTTGGTTCATTCTTTCTGACAAAATCCTTCTTAGATGGACAAAACCATGTGCACTGCAGGGGGGGCAGATGTAACATGTGCAGAGAGAATTAGATTTGGGTGAGTAATTTTGTTTCTGTGCAGGGAAAATACTGACTGCTTTATTTTTACACTGCAATATAGATCTCACTTTGAAGTAAAACCCCACCCAAATCTAATTCTCTCTGCACATGTTACATCTGCCCCACCTGCAGTGCACATGGTTTTGCCCATCTAAGAAGGATTTTGTCAGAAAGAATGAACCAAAATAAGGCCCAATGTGATGATGAACACTTATTTTTTAATTGAATTGCATTATTGTGGAACGAACAATGAAAACATCAACCTCTAACAATATATATCAATAATAAATATGGCAGCAGTGGGATTTGAACCCACGCCTCCGAAGAGACTTAACCTCCCTTCTTAGTGCCTAACCATTACCCCACCCCTTGCCATTGAACCATAACATCCCCTACACATAGGACAGAGTTCCAAAATCAGTCGTTTTACCAGTGTTTGGGATTCTGCTATCAGTTTCCTGACTTGCAGCTTACCGAATGCCAGGATGCCCAATGCATCCAATTGTAATCACTTCAAGTTAATTTTTATGTCTCTACAGTCTTTAGAAATATTTTTGAAAAGTATCTAGTAGATATGATAAACTTTTTTGAACTCTGTTGTTGAATTGTCCCAGCAACTATCATACACCAGATAGAATTTGAACTTTAAGAGAAAATAACTGATTTTGTTTTTGGAAAATAATTATGGCAGCAGTGGGATTTGAACCCACGCCTCCGAAGAGACTGGAGCCTAAATCCAGCGCCTTAGACCGCTCGGCCATGCTACCACACTTAAAGGTAAGCCATAGTTTCTCACAGTCTGGAATCTAGAACTAGAATTACAGAAAATGTTGTTGTTGTAGTAAAGAAATATGTAAAAATATGTTTTATGTTAAGCATTTTAGATGCTCTTAACATAAGTGAGAATTTTTTTTTAAAGAATATTGGTTGCCATGCAATCTAGATGAGAAATGGTTAATTTTTAATTAATTTGCATTTTAGTCGAGTTTACCACTTTGAAACCAATCACTGACATTTTCTTTGAAAAATTTATATGACAGCTTTGGGAAGTTAGCAAAGAAAGAAATTAGCTGTTATAACAATGTGATGATGAACACTTTTTTTCTAATTGAATTGCATTATTGTGGAAATAACAATGAAAACATCAACCTCTAACAATATATATCAATAATAAATATGGCTGCAGTGGGATTTGAACCCACGCCTCCGAAGAGACTGGAGCCTTAATCCAGCGCCTTAGACCGCTCGGCCATGCTACCTCATGGGTGCAGTGTTCATGTGGCTCAAAGATCTATCAAATGATTATTTAAATGTGTTTTGTTCACTTTATATGAAGTAAAAAAACATATTGAGATTTATTAGAGCATTCACATATGGTTAGGGTTAGGTACGTGATACTGGTGCTTGGGTTTCTGGTGGTCATTGCAATATTAGGGACATCTTAATGCTCACAATTCTTACACTTTCTAGGTTAGCCTTCTAACTTTCAACATCGAGCCCCTAACTCTAACACTGAACATACCTGCAGCCTATCCTTAATTCTTTTCCTTCCAATGCCTAACTCCAAAACCTCTTAGTATCTTACCATGACCCTTCCTATCTGCAGCATAACCTTAAACATACTCCTATAGTTCCAAACTCTTAACCTCCCTTCTTAGTGCCTAACCATTACCCCACCCCCTGCCATTGAACCATAACATCCCCTACACATAGGAAAGAGTTCCAAAATCAGTCGTTTTACCAGTGTTTGGGATTCTGCTATCAGTTTCCTGACTTGCAGCTTACCGAATGCCAGGATGCCCAATGCATCCAATTGTAATCACTTCAAGTTAATTTTTATGTCTCTACAGTCTTTAGAAATATTTTTGAAAAGTATCTAGTAGATATGATAAACTTTTTTGAACTCTGTTGTTGAATTGTCCCAGCAACTATCATACACCAGATAGAATTTGAACTTTAAGAGAAAATAACTGATTTTGTTTTTGGAAAATAATTATGGCAGCAGTGGGATTTGAACCCACGTCTCCGAAGAGACTGGAGCCTAAATCCAGCGCCTTAGACCGCTCGGCCATGCTACCACACTTAAAGGTAACTCATAGTTTCTCACAGTCTGGAATCTAGAACTAGAAATTAACCTTTCTAGGTTAGCCTTCTAACTTTCAACATCGAGCCCCTAACTCTAACACTGAACATACCTGCAGCCTATCCTTAATTCTTTTCCTTCCAATGCCTAACTCCAAAACCTCTTAGTATCTTACCATGACCCTTCCTATCTGCAGCATAACCTTAAACATACTCCTATAGTTCCAAACTCTTAACCTCCCTTCTTAGTGCCTAACCATTACCCCACCCCCTGCCATTGAACCATAACATCCCCTACACATAGGACAGAGTTCCAAAATCAGTCGTTTTACCAGTGTTTGGGATTCTGCTATCAGTTTCCTGACTTGCAGCTTACCGAATGCCAGGATGCCCAATGCATCCAATTGTAATCACTTCAAGTTAATTTTTATGTCTCTACAGTCTTTAGAAATATTTTTGAAAAGTATCTAGTAGATATGATAAACTTTTTTGAACTCTGTTGTTGAATTGTCCCAGCAACTATCATACACCAGATAGAATTTGAACTTTAAGAGAAAATAACTGATTTTGTTTTTGGAAAATAATTATGGCAGCAGTGGGATTTGAACCCACGCCTCCGAAGAGACTGGAGCCTAAATCCAGCGCCTTAGACCGCTCGGCCATGCTACCACACTTAAAGGTAAGTCATAGTTTCTCACAGTCTGGAATCTAGAACTAGAATTACAGAAAATGTTGTTGTTGTAGTAAAGAAATACGTAAAAATATGTTTTATGTTAAGCATTTTAGATGCTCTTAACATAAGTGAGAATTTTTTTTTAAAGAATATTGGTTGCCATGCAATCTAGATGAGAAATGGTTAATTTTTAATTAATTTGCATTTTAGTCGAGTTTACCACTTTGAAACCAATCACTGACATTTTCTTTGAAAAATTTATATGGCAGCTTTGGGAAGTTAGCAAAGAAAGAAATTAGCTGTTATAACAATGTGATGATGAACACTTTTTTTCTAAGCAAGTCAGGAAACTGATAGCAGAATCCCAAACACTGGTAAAACGACTGATTTTGGAACTCTGTCCTATGTGTAGGGGATGTTATGGTTCAATGGCAAGGGGTGGGGTAATGGTTAGGCACTAAGAAAGGAGGTTAAGTCTCTTCGGAGGCGTGGGTTCAAATCCCACTGCTGCCATATTTATTATTGATATATATTGTTAGAGGTTGATGTTTTCATTGTTCGTTCCACAATAATGCAATTCAATTAAAAAATAAGTGTTCATCATCACATTGTTATAACAGCTAATTTCTTTCTTTGCTAACTTCCCAAAGCTGCCATATAAATTTTCAAAGAAAATGTCAGTGATTGGTTTCAAAGTGGTAAACTCAACTAAAATGCAAATTAATTAAAAATTAACCATTTCTCATCTAGATTGCATGGCAACCAATATTCTTTAAAAAAAAATCTTTTCTCACTTATGTTAAGAGCATCTAAAATGCTTAACATAAAACATATTTTTACGTATTTCTTTACTACAACAACAGATGTAACATGTGCAGAGAGAATTAGATTTGGGTGAGTAATTTTGTTTCTGTGCAGGGAAAATACTGACTGCTTTATTTTTACACTGCAATATAGATCTCACTTTGAAGTAAAACCCCACCCAAATCTAATTCTCTCTGCACATGTTACATCTGCCCCACCTGCAGTGCACATGGTTTTGCCCATCTAAGAAGGATTTTGTCAGAAAGAATGAACCAAAATAAGGCCCAATGTGATGATGAACACTTATTTTTTAATTGAATTGCATTATTGTGGAACGAACAATGAAAACATCAACCTCTAACAATATATATCAATAATAAATATGGCAGCAGTGGGATTTGAACCCACGCCTCCGAAGAGACTTAACCTCCCTTCTTAGTGCCTAACCATTACCCCACCCCCTGCCATTGAACCATAACATCCCCTACACATAGGACAGAGTTCCAAAATCAGTCGTTTTACCAGTGTTTGGGATTCTGCTATCAGTTTCCTGACTTGCAACTTCCCGAATGCCAGGATGCCCAATGCATCCAATTGTAATCACTTCAAGTTAATTTTTATGTCTCTACAGTCTTTAGAAATATTTTTGAAAAGTATCTAGTAGATATGATAAACTTTTTTGAACTCTGTTGTTGAATTGTCCCAGCAACTATCATACACCAGATAGAATTTGAACTTTAAGAGAAAATAACTGATTTTGTTTTTGGAAACTAATTATGGCAGCAGTGGGATTTGAACCCACGCCTCCAAAGAGACCGGAGGATAAATCCAGCGCCTTAGACCGCTCGGCCATGCTACCACACTTAACGGTAACTCATAGTTTCTCACAGTCTGGAATCTAGAACTAGAATTACAGAAAATGTTGTTGTTGTAGTAAAGAAATACGTAAAAATATGTTTTATGTTAAGCATTTTAGATGCTCTTAACATAAGTGAGAAAAGATTTTTTTTTAAAGAATATTGGTTGCCATGCAATCTAGATGAGAAATGGTTAATTTTTAATTAATTTGCATTTTAGTTGAGTTTACCACTTTGAAACCAATCACTGACATTTTCTTTGAAAATTTATATGGCAGCTTTGGGAAGTTAGCAAAGAAAGAAATTAGCTGTTATAACAATGTGATGATGAACACTTATTTTTTAATTGAATTGCATTATTGTGGAACGAACAATGAAAACATCAACCTCTAACAATATATATCAATAATAAATATGGCAGCAGTGGGATTTGAACCCACGCCTCCGAAGAGACTTAACCTCCCTTCTTAGTGCCTAACCATTACCCCACCCCTTGCCATTGAACCATAACATCCCCTACACATAGGACAGAGTTCCAAAATCAGTCGTTTTACCAGTGTTTGGGATTCTGCTATCAGTTTCCTGACTTGCAGCTTACCGAATGCCAGGATGCCCAATGCATCCAATTGTAATCACTTCAAGTTAATTTTTATGTCTCTACAGTCTTTAGAAATATTTTTGAAAAGTATCTAGTAGATATGATAAACTTTTTTGAACTCTGTTGTTGAATTGTCCCAGCAACTATCATACACCAGATAGAATTTGAACTTTAAGAGAAAATAACTGATTTTGTTTTTGGAAAATAATTATGGCAGCAGTGGGATTTGAACCCACGCCTCCGAAGAGACTGGAGCCTAAATCCAGCGCCTTAGACCGCTCGGCCATGCTACCACACTTAAAGGTAGCTCATAGTTTCTCACAGTCTGGAATCTAGAACTAGAATTACAGAAAATATTGTTGTTGTAGTAAAGAAATACGTAAAAATCTGTTTTATGTTAAGCATTTTAGATGCTCTTAACATAAGTGAGAATTTTTTTTTAAAGAATATTGGTTGCCATGCAATCTAGATGAGAAATGGTTAATTTTTAATTAATTTGCATTTTAGTCGAGTTTACCACTTTGAAACCAATCACTGACATTTTCTTTGAAAAATTTATATGGCAGCTTTGGGAAGTTAGCAAAGAAAGAAATTAGCTGTTATAACAATGGGCCTTATTTTGGTTCATTCTTTCTGACAAAATCCTTCTTAGATGGACAAAACCATGTGCACTGCAGGGGGGGCAGATGTAACATGTGCAGAGAGAATTAGATTTGGGTGAGTAATTTTGTTTCTGTGCAGGGAAAATACTGACTGCTTTATTTTTACACTGCAATATAGATCTCACTTTGAAGTAAAACCCCACCCAAATCTAATTCTCTCTGCACATGTTACATCTGCCCCACCTGCAGTGCACATGGTTTTGCCCATCTAAGAAGGATTTTGTCAGAAAGAATGAACCAAAATAAGGCCCAATGTGATGATGAACACTTATTTTTTAATTGAATTGCATTATTGTGGAACGAACAATGAAAACATCAACCTCTAACAATATATATCAATAATAAATATGGCAGCAGTGGGATTTGAACCCACGCCTCCGAAGAGACTTAACCTCCCTTCTTAGTGCCTAACCATTACCCCACCCCTTGCCATTGAACCATAACATCCCCTACACATAGGACAGAGTTCCAAAATCAGTCGTTTTACCAGTGTTTGGGATTCTGCTATCAGTTTCCTGACTTGCAGCTTACCGAATGCCAGGATGCCCAATGCATCCAATTGTAATCACTTCAAGTTAATTTTTATGTCTCTACAGTCTTTAGAAATATTTTTGAAAAGTATCTAGTAGATATGATAAACTTTTTTGAACTCTGTTGTTGAATTGTCCCAGCAACTATCATACACCAGATAGAATTTGAACTTTAAGAGAAAATAACTGATTTTGTTTTTGGAAAATAATTATGGCAGCAGTGGGATTTGAACCCACGCCTCCGAAGAGACTGGAGCCTAAATCCAGCGCCTTAGACCGCTCGGCCATGCTACCACACTTAAAGGTAAGCCATAGTTTCTCACAGTCTGGAATCTAGAACTAGAATTACAGAAAATGTTGTTGTTGTAGTAAAGAAATATGTAAAAATATGTTTTATGTTAAGCATTTTAGATGCTCTTAACATAAGTGAGAATTTTTTTTTAAAGAATATTGGTTGCCATGCAATCTAGATGAGAAATGGTTAATTTTTAATTAATTTGCATTTTAGTCGAGTTTACCACTTTGAAACCAATCACTGACATTTTCTTTGAAAAATTTATATGACAGCTTTGGGAAGTTAGCAAAGAAAGAAATTAGCTGTTATAACAATGTGATGATGAACACTTTTTTTCTAATTGAATTGCATTATTGTGGAAATAACAATGAAAACATCAACCTCTAACAATATATATCAATAATAAATATGGCTGCAGTGGGATTTGAACCCACGCCTCCGAAGAGACTGGAGCCTTAATCCAGCGCCTTAGACCGCTCGGCCATGCTACCTCATGGGTGCAGTGTTCATGTGGCTCAAAGATCTATCAAATGATTATTTAAATGTGTTTTGTTCACTTTATATGAAGTAAAAAAACATATTGAGATTTATTAGAGCATTCACATATGGTTAGGGTTAGGTACGTGATACTGGTGCTTGGGTTTCTGGTGGTCATTGCAATATTAGGGACATCTCAATGCTCACAATTCTGACACTTGCTAGGTTAGCCTTCTAACTTTCAACATCGAGCCCATAACTCTAACACTGAACATACCTGCAGCCTATCCTTAATTCTTTTCCTTCCAATGCCTAACTCCAAAACCTCTTGGTATCTTACCATGACCCTTCCTATCTGCAGCATAACCTTAAACATACTCCTATAGTTCCAAACTCTTAACCTCCCTTCTTAGTGCCTAACCATTACCCCACCCCCTGCCATTGAACCATAACATCCCCTACACATAGGACAGAGTTCCAAAATCAGTCGTTTTACCAGTGTTTGGGATTCTGCTATCAGTTTCCTGACTTGCAGCTTACCGAATGCCAGGATGCCCAATGCATCCAATTGTAATCACTTCAAGTTAATTTTTATGTCTCTACAGTCTTTAGAAATATTTTTGAAAAGTATCTAGAAGATATGATAAACTTTTTTGAACTCTGTTGTTGAATTGTCCCAGCAACTATCATACACCAGATAGAATTTGAACTTTAAGAGAAAATAACTGATTTTGTTTTTGGAAAATAATTATGGCAGCAGTGGGATTTGAACCCACGCCTCCGAAGAGACTGGAGCCTAAATCCAGCGCCTTAGACCGCTCGGCCATGCTACCACACTTAAAGGTAACTCATAGTTTCTCACAGTCTGGAATCTAGAACTAGAAATTACAGAAAATGTTATTGTTGTAGTAAAGAAATATGTAAAAATCTGTTTTATGTTAAGCATTTTAGATGCTCTTAACATAAGTGAGAATTTTTTTTTAAAGAATATTGGTTGCCATGCAATCTAGATGAGAAATGGTTAATTTTTAATTAATTTGCATTTTAGTCGAGTTTACCACTTTGAAACCAATCACTGACATTTT
Source organism: Crinia signifera (assembly GCF_055691185.1). NCBI lineage: Eukaryota > Metazoa > Chordata > Amphibia > Anura > Myobatrachidae > Crinia > Crinia signifera. The sequence goes on along the minus strand of NW_028142023.1, from coordinate 211,391 downwards.
CTTTGAAAAATTTATATGGCAGCTTTGGGAAGTTAGCAAAGAAAGAAATTAGCTGTTATAACAATGTGATGATGAACACTTATTTTTTAATTGAATTGCATTATTGTGGAAAGAACAATGAAAACATCAACCTCTAACAATATATATCAATAATAAATATGGCAGCAGTGGGATTTGAACCCACGCCTCCAAAGAGACTGGAGCCTTAATCCAGCGCCTTAGACCAATCGGCCATGCTACCTCATGGGTGCAGTGTTCATGTGGCTCAAAGATCTATCAAATGATTATTTAAATGTGTTTTGTTCACTTTATATGAAGTAAAAAAACATATTGAGATTTATTAGAGCATTCACATATGGTTAGGGTTAGGTACGTGATACTGGTGCTTGGGTTTCTGGTGGTCATTGCAATATTAGGGACATCTCAATGCTCACAATTCTGACACTTGCTAGGTTAGCCTTCTAACTTTCAACATCGAGCCCCTAACTCTAACACTGAACATACCTGCAGCCTATCCTTAATTCTTTTCCTTCCAATGCCTAACTCCAAAATCTCTTAGTATCTTACCATGACCCTTCCTATCTGCAGCATAACCTTAAACATACTCCTATAGTTCCAAACTCTTAACCTCCCTTCTTAGTGCCTAACCATTACCCCACCCCCTGCCATTGAACCATAACATCCCCTACACATAGGATTGAGTTCCAAAATCAGTCGTTTTACCAGTGTTTGGGATTCTGCTATCAGTTTCCTGACTTGCAGCTTCCCGAATGCCAGGATGCCCAATGCATCCAATTGTAATCACTTCAAGTTAATTTTTATGTCTCTACAGTCTTTAGAAATATTTTTGAAAAGTATCTAGTAGATATGATAAACTTTTTTGAACTCTGTTGTTGAATTGTCCCAGAAACTATCATACACCAGATAGAATTTGAACTTTAAGAGAAAATAACTGATTTTGTTTTTGGAAAATAATTATGGCAGCAGTGGGATTTGAACCCACGCCTCCGAAGAGACTGGAGCCTAAATCCAGTGCCTTAGACCGCTCGGCCATGCTACCACACTTAAAGGTAAGTCATAGTTTCTCACAGTCTGGAATCTAGAACTAGAATTACAGAAAATGTTGTTGTTGTAGTAAAGAAATACGTAAAAATATGTTTTATGTTAAGCATTTTAGATGCTCTTAACATAAGTGAGAATTTTTTTTTAAAGAATATTGGTTGCCATGCAATCTAGATGAGAAATGGTTAATTTTTAATTAATTTGCATTTTAGTCGAGTTTACCACTTTGAAACCAATCACTGACATTTTCTTTGAAAAATTTATATGGCAGCTTTGGGAAGTTAGCAAAGAAAGAAATTAGCTGTTATAACAATGTGATGATGAACACTTTTTTTCTAATTGAATTGCATTATTGTGGAAATAACAATGAAAACATCAACCTCTAACAATATATATCAATAATAAATATGGCTGCAGTGGGATTTGAACCCACGCCTCCGAAGAGACTGGAGCCTTAATCCAGCGCCTTAGACCGCTCGGCCATGCTACCTCATGGGTGCAGTGTTCATGTGGCTCAAAGATCTATCAAATGATTATTTAAATGTGTTTTGTTCACTTTATATGAAGTAAAAAAACATATTGAGATTTATTAGAGCATTCACATATGGTTAGGGTTAGGTACGTGATACTGGTGCTTGGGTTTCTGGTGGTCATTGCAATATTAGGGACATCTTAATGCTCACAATTCTGACACTTGCTAGGTTAGCCTTCTAACTTTCAACATCGAGCCCCTAACTCTAACACTGAACATACCTGCAGCCTATCCTTAATTCTTTTCCTTCCAATGCCTAACTCCAAAACCTCTTAGTATCTTACCATGACCCTTCCTATCTGCAGCATAACCTTAAACATACTCCTATAGTTCCAAACTCTTAACCTCCCTTCTTAGTGCCTAACCATTACCCCACCCCCTGCCATTGAACCATAACATCCCCTACACATAGGACAGAGTTCCAAAATCAGTCGTTTTACCAGTGCTTGGGATTCTGCTATCAGTTTCCTGACTTGCAGCTTACCGAATGCCAGGATGCCCAATGCATCCAATTGTAATCACTTCAAGTTAATTTTTATGTCTGTACAGTCTTTAGAAATATTTTTGAAAAGTATCTAGTAGATATGATAAACTTTTTTGAACTCTGTTGTTGAATTGTCCCAGCAACTATCATACACCAGATAGAATTTGAACTTTAAGAGAAAATAACTGATTTTGTTTTTGGAAAATAATTATGGCAGCAGTGGGATTTGAACCCACGCCTCCGAAGTGACTGGAGCCTAAATCCAGCGCCTTAGACCGCTCGGCCATGCTACCACACTTAAAGGTAACTCATAGTTTCTCACAGTCTGGAATCTAGAACTAGAAATTACAGAAAATGTTGTTGTTGTAGTAAAGAAATACGTAAAAATCTGTTTTATGTTAAGCATTTTAGATGCTCTTAACATAAGTGAGAATTTTTTTTTAAAGAATATTGGTTGCCATGCAATCTAGATGAGAAATGGTTAATTTTTAATTAATTTGCATTTTAGTCGAGTTTACCACTTTGAAACCAATCACTGACATTTTCTTTGAAAAATTTATATGGCAGCTTTGGGAAGTTAGCAAAGAAAGAAATTAGCTGTTATAACAATGTGATGATGAACACTTATTTTTTAATTGAATTGCATTATTGTGGAAAGAACAATGAAAACATCAACCTCTAACAATATATATCAATAATAAATATGGCAGCAGTGGGATTTGAACCCACGCCTCCAAAGAGACTGGAGCCTTAATCCAGCGCCTTAGACCGCTCGGCCATGCTACCTCATGGGTGCAGTGTTCATGTGGCTCAAAGATCTATCAAATGATTATTTAAATGTGTTTTGTTCACTTTATATGAAGTAAAAAAACATATTGAGATTTATTAGAGCATTCACATATGGTTAGGGTTAGGTACGTGATACTGGTGCTTGGGTTTCTGGTGGTCATTGCAATATTAGGGACATCTCAATGCTCACAATTCTGACACTTGCTAGGTTAGCCTTCTAACTTTCAACATCGAGCCCCTAACTCTAACACTGAACATACCTGCAGCCTATCCTTAATTCTTTTCCTTCCAATGCCTAACTCCAAAATCTCTTAGTATCTTACCATGACCCTTCCTATCTGCAGCATAACCTTAAACATACTCCTATAGTTCCAAACTCTTAACCTCCCTTCTTAGTGCCTAACCATTACCCCACCCCCTGCCATTGAACCATAACATCCCCTACACATAGGACAGAGTTCCAAAATCAGTCGTTTTACCAGTGTTTGGGATTCTGCTATCAGTTTCCTGACTTGCAGCTTCCCGAATGCCAGGATGCCCAATGCATCCAATTGTAATCACTTCAAGTTAATTTTTATGTCTCTACAGTCTTTAGAAATATTTTTGAAAAGTATCTAGTAGATATGATAAACTTTTTTGAACTCTGTTGTTGAATTGTCCCAGAAACTATCATACACCAGATAGAATTTGAACTTTAAGAGAAAATAACTGATTTTGTTTTTGGAAAATAATTATGGCAGCAGTGGGATTTGAACCCACGCCTCCGAAGAGACTGGAGCCTAAATCCAGCACCTTAGACCGCTCGGCCATGCTACCACACTTAAAGGTAAGTCATAGTTTCTCACAGTCTGGAATCTATAACTAGAATTACAGAAAATGTTGTTGTTGTAGTAAAGAAATACGTAAAAATATGTTTTATGTTAAGCATTTTAGATGCTCTTAACATAAGTGAGAATTTTTTTTTAAAGAATATTGGTTGCCATGCAATCTAGATGAGAAATGGTTAATTTTTAATTAATTTGCATTTTAGTCGAGTTTACCACTTTGAAACCAATCACTGACATTTTCTTTGAAAAATTTATATGGCAGCTTTGGGAAGTTAGCAAAGAAAGAAATTAGCTGTTATAACAATGTGATGATGAACACTTTTTTTCTAATTGAATTGCATTATTGTGGAAATAACAATGAAAACCTCAACCTCTAACAATATATATCAATAATAAATATGGCTGCAGTGGGATTTGAACCCACGCCTCCGAAGAGACTGGAGCCTTAATCCAGCGCCTTAGACCGCTCGGCCATGCTACCTCATGGGTGCAGTGTTCATGTGGCTCAAAGATCTATCAAATGATTATTTAAATGTGTTTTGTTCACTTTATATGAAGTAAAAAAACATATTGAGATTTATTAGAGCATTCACATATGGTTAGGGTTAGGTACGTGATACTGGTGCTTGGGTTTCTGGTGGTCATTGCAATATTAGGGACATCTTAATGCTCACAATTCTGACACTTGCTAGGTTAGCCTTCTAACTTTCAACATCGAGCCCCTAACTCTAACACTGAACATACCTGCAGCCTATCCTTAATTCTTTTCCTTCCAATGCCTAACTCCAAAACCTCTTAGTATCTTACCATGACCCTTCCTATCTGCAGCATAACCTTAAACATACTCCTATAGTTCCAAACTCTTAACCTCCCTTCTTAGTGCCTAACCATTACCCCACCCCCTGCCATTGAACCATAACATCCCCTACACATAGGACAGAGTTCCAAAATCAGTCGTTTTACCAGTGCTTGGGATTCTGCTATCAGTTTCCTGACTTGCAGCTTACCGAATGCCAGGATGCCCAATGCATCCAATTGTAATCACTTCAAGTTAATTTTTATGTCTGTACAGTCTTTAGAAATATTTTTGAAAAGTATCTAGTAGATATGATAAACTTTTTTGAACTCTGTTGTTGAATTGTCCCAGCAACTATCATACACCAGATAGAATTTGAACTTTAAGAGAAAATAACTGATTTTGTTTTTGGAAAATAATTATGGCAGCAGTGGGATTTGAACCCACGCCTCCGGAGAGACTGGAGCCTAAATCCAGCGCCTTAGACCGCTCGGCCATGCTACCACACTTAAAGGTAACTCATAGTTTCTCACAGTCTGGAATCTAGAACTAGAAATTACAGAAAATGTTGTTGTTGTAGTAAAGAAATACGTAAAAATCTGTTTTATGTTAAGCATTTTAGATGCTCTTAACATAAGTGAGAATTTTTTTTTAAAGAATATTGGTTGCCATGCAATCTAGATGAGAAATGGTTAATTTTTAATTAATTTGCATTTTAGTCGAGTTTACCACTTTGAAACCAATCACTGACATTTTCTTTGAAAAATTTATATGGCAGCTTTGGGAAGTTAGCAAAGAAAGAAATTAGCTGTTATAACAATGTGATGATGAACACTTATTTTTTAATTGAATTGCATTATTGTGGAAAGAACAATGAAAACATCAACCTCTAACAATATATATCAATAATAAATATGGCAGCAGTGGGATTTGAACCCACGCCTCCAAAGAGACTGGAGCCTTAATCCAGCGCCTTAGACCGCTTAAAATCAGTCGTTTTACCAGTGTTTGGGATTCTGCTATCAGTTTCCTGACTTGCAGCTTCCCGAATGCCAGGATGCCCAATGCATCCAATTGTAATCACTTCAAGTTAATTTTTATGTCTCTACAGTCCTTAGAAATATTTTTGAAAAGTATCTAGTAGATATGATAAACTTTTTTGAACTCTGTTGTTGAATTGTCCCAGCAACTACCAGATAGAATTTGAACTTTAAGAGAAAATAACTGATTTTGTGTTTGGAAAATAATTATGGCAGCAGTGGGATTTGAACCCACGCCTCCGAAGAGACTGGAGCCTTAATCCAGCACCTTAGACCGCTCGGCCATGCTACCTCATGGGTGCAGTGTTCATGTGGCTCAAAGATCTATCAAATGATTATTTAAATGTGTTTTGTTCACTTTATATGAAGTAAAAAAAATATTGAGATTTATTAGAGCATTCACATATGGTTAGGGTTAGGTACGTGATACTGGTGCTTGGGTTTCTGGTGGTCATTGCAATATTAGGGACATCTCAATGCTCACAATTCTGACACTTGCTAGGTTAGCCTTCTAACTTTCAACATCGAGCCCCTAACTCTAACACTGAACATACCTGCAGCCTATCCTTAATTCTTTTCCTTCCAATGCCTAACTCCAAAATCTCTTAGTATCTTACCATGACCCTTCCTATCTGCAGCATAACCTTAAACATACTCCTATAGTTCCAAACTCTTAACCTCCCTTCTTAGTGCCTAACCATTACCCCACCCCCTGCCATTGAACCATAACATCCCCTACACATAGGACAGAGTTCCAAAATCAGTCGTTTTACCAGTGTTTGGGATTCTGCTATCAGTTTCCTGACTTGCAGCTTCCCGAATGCCAGGATGCCCAATGCATCCAATTGTAATCACTTCAAGTTAATTTTTATGTCTCTACAGTCTTTAGAAATATTTTTGAAAAGTATCTAGTAGATATGATAAACTTTTTTGAACTCTGTTGTTGAATTGTCCCAGCAACTATCATACACCAGATAGAATTTGAACTTTAAGAGAAAATAACTGATTTTGTTTTTGGAAAATAATTATGACAGCAGTGGGATTTGAACCCACGCCTCCGAAGAGACTGGAGCCTAAATCCAGCGCCTTAGACCGCTCGGCCATGCTACCACACTTAAAAGTAAGTCATAGTTTCTCACAGTCTGGAATCTAGAACTAGAATTACAGAAAATGTTGTTGTTGTAGTAAAGAAATACGTAAAAATATGTTTTATGTTAAGCATTTTAGATGCTCTTAACATAAGTGAGAATTTTTTTTTAAAGAATATTGGTTGCCATGCAATCTAGATGAGAAATGGTTAATTTTTAATTAATTTGCATTTTAGTCGAGTTTACCACTTTGAAACCAATCACTGACATTTTCTTTGAAAAATTTATATGGCAGCTTTGGGAAGTTAGCAAAGAAAGAAATTAGCTGTTATAACAATGTGATGATGAACACTTTTTTTCTAATTGAATTGCATTATTGTGGAAATAACAATGAAAACATCAACCTCTAACAATATATATCAATAATAAATATGGCAGCAGTGGGATTTGAACCCACGCCTCCGAAGAGACTGGAGCCTTAATCCAGCGCCTTAGACCGCTCGGCCATGCTACCTCATGGGTGCAGTGTTCATGTGGCTCAAAGATCTATCAAATGATTATTTAAATGTGTTTTGTTCACTTTATATGAAGTAAAAAAACATATTGAGATTTATTAGAGCATTCACATATGGTTAGGGTTAGGTACGTGATACTGGTGCTTGGGTTTCTGGTGGTCATTGCAATATTAGGGACATCTTAATGCTCACAATTCTGACACTTGCTAGGTTAGCCTTCTAACTTTCAACATCGAGCCCCTAACTCTAACACTGAACATACCTGCAGCCTATCCTTAATTCTTTTCCTTCCAATTCCTAACTCCAAAACCTCTTAGTATCTTACCATGACCCTTCCTATCTGCAGCATAACCTTAAACATACTCCTATAGTTCCAAACTCTTAACCTCCCTTCTTAGTGCCTAACCATTACCCCACCCCCTGCCATTGAACCATAACATCCCCTACACATAGGACAGAGTTCCAAAATCAGTCGTTTTACCAGTGTTTGGGATTCTGCTATCAGTTTCCTGACTTGCAGCTTACCGAATGCCAGGATGCCCAATGCATCCAATTGTAATCACTTCAAGTTAATTTTTATGTCTCTACAGTCTTTAGAAATATTTTTGAAAAGTATCTAGTAGATATGATAAACTTTTTTGAACTCTGTTGTTGAATTGTCCCAGCAACTATCATACACCAGATAGAATTTGAAATTTAAGAGAAAATAACTGATTTTGTTTTTGGAAAATAATTATGGCAGCAGTGGGATTTGAACCCACGCCTCCGAAGAGACTGGAGCCTAAATCCAGCGCCTTAGACCGCTCGGCCATACTACCACACTTAAAGGTAACTCATAGTTTCTCACAGTCTGGAATCTAGAACTAGAAATTACAGAAAATGTTGTTGTTGTAGTAAAGAAATACGTAAAAATCTGTTTTATGTTAAGCATTTTAGATGCTCTTAACATAAGTGAGAATTTTTTTTTAAGGAATATTGGTTGCCATGCAATCTAGATGAGAAATGGTTAATTTTTAATTAATTTGCATTTTAGTCGAGTTTACCACTTTGAAACCAATCACTGACATTTTCTTTGAAAAATTTATATGGCAGCTTTGGGAAGTTAGCAAAGAAAGAAATTAGCTGTTATAACAATGTGATGATGAACACTTATTTTTTAATTGAATTGCATTATTGTGGAAAGAACAATGAAAACATCAACCTCTAACAATATATATCAATAATAAATATGGCAGCAGTGGGATTTGAACCCACGCCTCCAAAGAGACTGGAGCCTTAATCCAGCACCTTAGACCGCTTAAAATCAGTCGTTTTACCAGTGTTTGGGATTCTGCTATCAGTTTCCTGACTTGCAGCTTCCCGAATGCCAGGATGCCCAATGCATCCAATTGTAATCACTTCAAGTTAATTTTTATGTCTCTACAGTCCTTAGAAATATTTTTGAAAAGTATCTAGTAGATATGATAAACTTTTTTGAACTCTGTTGTTGAATTGTCCCAGCAACTACCAGATAGAATTTGAACTTTAAGAGAAAATAACTGATATTGTGTTTGGAAAATAATTATGGCAGCAGTGGGATTTGAACCCACGCCTGCGAAGAGACTGGAGCCTAACTCCAGCGCCTTAGACCGCTCGGCCATGCTACCACACTTAAAGGTATTATATATCAATAATAAATATGGCAGCAGTGGGATTTGAACCCACGCCTCCGAAGAGACTGGAGCCTTAATCCAGCACCTTAGACCGCTCGGCCATGCTACCTCATGGGTGCAGTATTCATGTGGCTCAAAGATCTATCAAATTATTATTTAAATGTGTTTTGTTCACTTTATATGAAGTAAAAAAACATATTGAGATTTATTAGAGCATTCACATATGGTTAGGGTTAGGTACGTGATACTGGTGCTTGGGTTTCTGGTGGTCATTGCAATATTAGGGACATCTCAATGCTCACAATTCTGACACTTGCTAGGTTAGCCTTCTAACTTTCAACATCGAGCCCCTAACTCTAACACTGAACATACCTGCAGCCTATCCTTAATTCTTTTCCTTCCAATGCCTAACTCCAAAATCTCTTAGTATCTTACCATGACCCTTCCTATCTGCAGCATAACCTTAAAAATACTCCTATAGTTCCAAACTCTTAACCTCCCTTCTTAGTGCCTAACCATTACCCCACCCCCTGCCATTGAACCATAACATCCCCTACACATAGGACAGAGTTCCAAAATCAGTCGTTTTACCAGTGTTTGGGATTCTGCTATCAGTTTCCTGACTTGCAGCTTACCGAATGCCAGGATGCCCAATGCATCCAATTGTAATCACTTCAAGTTAATTTTTATGTCTCTACAGTCTTTAGAAATATTTTTGAAAAGTATCTAGTAGATATGATAAACTTTTTTGAACTCTGTTGTTGAATTGTCCCAGCAACTATCATACACCAGATAGAATTTGAAATTTAAGAGAAAATAACTGATTTTGTTTTTGGAAAATAATTAGCTGTTATAACAATGTGATGATGAACACTTATTTTTTAATTGAATTGCATTATTGTGGAAAGAACAATGAAAACATCAACCTCTAACAATATATATCAATAATAAATATGGCAGCAGTGGGATTTGAACCCACGCCTCCAAAGAGACTGGAGCCTTAATCCAGCGCCTTAGACCGCTTAAAATCAGTCGTTTTACCAGTGTTTGGGATTCTGCTATCAGTTTCCTGACTTGCAGCTTCCCGAATGCCAGGATGCCCAATGCATCCAATTGTAATCACTTCAAGTTAATTTTTATGTCTCTACAGTCCTTAGAAATATTTTTGAAAAGTATCTAGTAGATATGATAAACTTTTTTGAACTCTGTTGTTGAATTGTCCCAGCAACTACCAGATAGAATTTGAACTTTAAGAGAAAATAACTGATTTTGTGTTTGGAAAATAATTATGGCAGCAGTGGGATTTGAACCCACGCCTCCGAAGAGACTGGAGCCTTAATCCAGCGCCTTAGACCACTCGGCCATGCTACCTCATGGGTGCAGTGTTCATGTGGCTCAAAGATCTATCAAATGATTATTTAAATGTGTTTTGTTCACTTTATATGAAGTAAAAAAACATATTGAGATTTATTAGAGCATTCACATATGGTTAGGGTTAGGTACGTGATACTGGTGCTTGGGTTTCTGGTGGTCATTGCAATATTAGGGACATCTCAATGCCCACAATTCTGACACTTGCTAGGTTAGCCTTCTAACTTTCAACATCGAGCCCCTAACTCTAACACTGAACATACCTGCAGCCTATCCTTAATTCTTTTCCTTCCAATGCCTAACCCCAAAACCTCTTAGTATCTTACCATGACCTTTCCTATCTGCAGCATAACCTTAAACATACTCCTATAGTTCCAAACTCTTAACCTCCCTTCTTAGTGCCTAACCATTACCCCACCCCCTGCCATTGAACCATAACATCCCCTACACATAGGACAGAGTTCCAAAATCAGTCGTTTTACCAGTGTTTGGGATTCTGCTATCAGTTTCCTGACTTGCATCTTCCCGAATGCCAGGATGCCCAATGCATCCAATTGTAATCACTTCAAGTTAATTTTTATGTCTCTACAGTCTTTAGAAATATTTTTGAAAAGTATTTAGTAGATATTATAAGCTTTTTTGAACTCTGTTGTTGAATTGTCCCAGCAACTATCATACACCAGATAGAATTTGAACTTTAAGAGAAAATAACTGATTTTGTTTTTGGAAAATAATTACGGCAGCAGTGGGATTTGAACCCACTCCTCCGAAGAGACTGGAGCCTAAATCCAGCGCCTTAGACCGCTCGGCCATGCTACCACACTTAAAGGTAACTCATAGTTTCTCACAGTCTGGAATCTAGAACTAGAATTACAGAAAATGTTGTTGTTGTAGTAAAGAAATACGTAAAAATCTGTTTTATGTTAAGCATTTTAGATGCTCTTAACATCAGTAAGAAAAGATTTTTTTTTAAAGAATATTGGTTGCCATGCAATCTAGATGAGAAATGGTTAACTTTTAATTAATTTGCATTTTAGTCGAGTTTACCACTTTGAAACCAATCACTGACATTTTCTTTGAAAAATTTATATGGCAGCTTTGGGAAGTTAGCAAAGAAAGAAATTAGCTGTTATAACAATGTGACGATGAACACTTATTTTTTAATTGAATTGCATTATTGTGGAAAGAACAATGAAAACATCAACCTCTAACAATATATATAAATTATAAATATGGCAGCAGTGGGATTTGAACCCACGCCTCCGAAGAGACTGGAGCCTTAATCCAGCGCCTTAGACCGCTCGGCCATGCTACCTCATGGGTGCAGTGTTCATGTGGCTCAAAGATCTATCAAATGATTATTTAAATGTGTTTTGTTCACTTTATATGAAGTAAAAAAACATATTGAGATTTATTAGAGCATTCACATATGGTTAGGGTTAGATACGTGATACTGGTGCTTGGGTTTCTGGTGGTCATTGCAATATTAGGGACATCTCAATGCTCACAATTCTGACACTTGCTAGGTTAGCCTTCTAACTTTCAACATCGAGCCCCTAACTCTAACACTGAACATACCTGCAGCCTATCCTTAATTCTTTTCCTTCCAATGCCTAACCCCAAAACCTCTTAGTATCTTACCATGACCCTTCCTATCTGCAGCATAACCTTAAACATACTCCTATAGTTCCAAACTCTTAACCTCCCTTCTTAGTGCCTAACCATTACCCCACCCCCTGCCATTGAACCATAACATCCCCTACACATAGGACAGAGTTCCAAAATCAGTCGTTTTACCAGTGTTTGGGATTCTGCTATCAGTTTCCTGACTTGCAGCTTCCCGAATGCCAGGATGCCCAATGCATCCAATTGTAATCACTTCAAGTTAATTTTTATGTCTCTACAGTCTTTAGAAATATTTTTGAAAAGTATCTAGTAGATATGATAAACTTTTTTGAACTCTGTTGTTGAATTGTCCCAGCAACTATCATACACCAGATAGAATTTGAACTTTAAGAGAAAATAACTGATTTTGTTTTTGGAAAATAATTATGGCAGCAGTGGGATTTGAACCCACGCCTCCGAAGAGACTGGAGCCTAAATCCAGCGCCTTAGACCGCTCGGCCATGCTACCACACTTAAAGGTAATTCATAGTTTCTCACAGTCTGGAATCTAGAACTAGAAATTACAGAAAATGTTGTTGTTGTAGTAAAGAAATATGTAAAAATCTTTTTTATGTTAAGCATTTTAGATGCTCTTAACATAAGTGAGAATTTTTATTTAAAGAATATTGGTTGCCATGCAATCTAGATGAGAAATGGTTAATTTTTAATTAATTTGCATTTTAGTCGAGTTTACCACTTTGAAACCAATCACTGACATTTTCTTTGAAAAATTTACATGGCAGCTTTGGGAAGTTAGCAAAGAAAGAAATTAGCTGTTATAACAATGTGATGATGAACACTTATTTTTTAATTGAATTGCATTATTGTGGAAAGAACAATGAAAACATCAACCTCTAACAATATATATCAATAATAAATATGGCAGCAGTGGGATTTGAACCCACGCCTCCGAAGAGACTGGAGCCTTAATCCAGCGCCTTAGACCGCTCGGCCATGCTACCTCATGGGTGCAGTGTTCATGTGGCTCAAAGATCTATCAAATGTTTATTTAAATGTGTTTTGTTCACTTTATATGAAGTAAAAAAACATATTGAGATTTATTAGAGCATTCACATATGGTTAGGGTTAGGTACGTGATACTGGTGCTTGGGTTTCTGGTGGTCATTGCAATATTAGGGACATCTCAATGCTCACAATTCTGACACTTGCTAGGTTAGCCTTCTAACTTTCAACATCGAGCCCCTAACTCTAACACTGAACATACCTGCAGCCTATCCTTAATTCTTTTCCTTCCAATGCCTAACTCCAAAACCTCTTAGTATCTTACCATGACCCTTCCTATCTGCAGCATAACCTTAAACATACTCCTATAGTTCCAAACTCTTAACCTCCCTTCTAAGTGCCTAACCATTACCCCACCCCCTGCCATTGAACCATAACATCCCCTACACATAGGACAGAGTTCCAAAATCAGTCGTTTTACCAGTGTTTGGGATTCTGCTATCAGTTGCCTGACTTGCAGCTTCCCGAATGCCAGGATGCCCAATGCATCCAATTGTAATCACTTCAAGTTAATTTTTAAGTCTCTACAGTCTTTAGAAATATTTTTGAAAAGTATCTAGTAGATATGATAAACTTTTTTGAACTCTGTTGTTGAATTGTCCCAGCAACTATCATACACCAGATAGAATTTGAACTTTAAGAGAAAATAACTGATTTTGTTTTTGGAAAATAATTATGGCAGCAGTGGGATTTGAACCCACGCCTCCGAAGAGACTGGAGCCTAAATCCAGCGCCTTAGACCGCTCGGCCATGCTACCACACTTAAAGGTAAGTCATAGTTTCTCACAGTCTGGAATCTAGAACTAGAATTACAGAAAATGTTGTTGTTGTAGTAAAGAAATATGTAAAAATATGTTTTATGTTAAGCATTTTAGATGCTCTTAACATAAGTGAGAATTTTTTTTTAAAGAATATTGGTTGCCATGCAATCTAGATGAGAAATGGTTAATTTTTAATTAATTTGCATTTTAGTCGAGTTTACCACTTTGAAACCAATCACTGACATTTTCTTTGAAAAATTTATATGACAGCTTTGGGAAGTTAGCAAAGAAAGAAATTAGCTGTTATAACAATGTGATGATGAACACTTTTTTTCTAATTGAATTGCATTATTGTGGAAATAACAATGAAAACATCAACCTCTAACAATATATATCAATAATAAATATGGCAGCAGTGGGATTTGAACCCACGCCTCCGAAGAGACTGGAGCCTTAATCCAGCGCCTTAGACCGCTCGGCCATGCTACCTCATGGGTGCAGTGTTCATGTGGCTCAAAGATCTATCAAATGATTATTTAAATGTGTTTTGTTCACTTTATATGAAGTAAAAAAACATATTGAGATTTATTAGAGCATTCACATATGGTTAGGGTTAGGTACGTGATACTGGTGCTTGGGTTTCTGGTGGTCATTGCAATATTAGGGACATCTTAATGCTCACAATTCTGACACTTGCTAGGTTAGCCTTCTAACTTTCAACATCGAGCCCCTAACTCTAACACTGAACATACCTGCAGCCTATCCTTAATTCTTTTCCTTCCAATTCCTAACTCCAAAACCTCTTAGTATCTTACCATGACCCTTCCTATCTGCAGCATAACCTTAAACATACTCCTATAGTTCCAAACTCTTAACCTCCCTTCTTAGTGCCTAACCATTACCCCACCCCCTGCCATTGAACCATAACATCCCCTACACATAGGACAGAGTTCCAAAATCAGTCGTTTTACCAGTGTTTGGGATTCTGCTATCAGTTTCCTGACTTGCAGCTTACCGAATGCCAGGATGCCCAATGCATCCAATTGTAATCACTTCAAGTTAATTTTTATGTCTCTACAGTCTTTAGAAATATTTTTGAAAAGTATCTAGTAGATATGATAAACTTTTTTGAACTCTGTTGTTGAATTGTCCCAGCAACTATCATACACCAGATAGAATTTGAAATTTAAGAGAAAATAACTGATTTTGTTTTTGGAAAATAATTATGGCAGCAGTGGGATTTGAACCCACGCCTCCGAAGAGACTGGAGCCTAAATCCAGCGCCTTAGACCGCTCGGCCATACTACCACACTTAAAGGTAACTCATAGTTTCTCACAGTCTGGAATCTAGAACTAGAAATTACAGAAAATGTTGTTGTTGTTGTAGTAAAGAAATACGTAAAAATCTGTTTTATGTTAAGCATTTTAGATGCTCTTAACATAAGTGAGAATTTTTTTTTAAGGAATATTGGTTGCCATGCAATCTAGATGAGAAATGGTTAATTTTTAATTAATTTGCATTTTAGTCGAGTTTACCACTTTGAAACCAATCACTGACATTTTCTTTGAAAAATTTATATGGCAGCTTTGGGAAGTTAGCAAAGAAAGAAATTAGCTGTTATAACAATGTGATGATGAACACTTATTTTTTAATTGAATTGCATTATTGTGGAAAGAACAATGAAAACATCAACCTCTAACAATATATATCAATAATAAATATGGCAGCAGTGGGATTTGAACCCACGCCTCCAAAGAGACTGGAGCCTTAATCCAGCACCTTAGACCGCTTAAAATCAGTCGTTTTACCAGTGTTTGGGATTCTGCTATCAGTTTCCTGACTTGCAGCTTCCCGAATGCCAGGATGCCCAATGCATCCAATTGTAATCACTTCAAGTTAATTTTTATGTCTCTACAGTCCTTAGAAATATTTTTGAAAAGTATCTAGTAGATATGATAAACTTTTTTGAACTCTGTTGTTGAATTGTCCCAGCAACTACCAGATAGAATTTGAACTTTAAGAGAAAATAACTGATATTGTGTTTGGAAAATAATTATGGCAGCAGTGGGATTTGAACCCACGCCTGCGAAGAGACTGGAGCCTAACTCCAGCGCCTTAGACCGCTCGGCCATGCTACCACACTTAAAGGTATTATATATCAATAATAAATATGGCAGCAGTGGGATTTGAACCCACGCCTCCGAAGAGACTGGAGCCTTAATCCAGCACCTTAGACCGCTCGGCCATGCTACCTCATGGGTGCAGTATTCATGTGGCTCAAAGATCTATCAAATTATTATTTAAATGTGTTTTGTTCACTTTATATGAAGTAAAAAAACATATTGAGATTTATTAGAGCATTCACATATGGTTAGGGTTAGGTACGTGATACTGGTGCTTGGGTTTCTGGTGGTCATTGCAATATTAGGGACATCTCAATGCTCACAATTCTGACACTTGCTAGGTTAGCCTTCTAACTTTCAACATCGAGCCCCTAACTCTAACACTGAACATACCTGCAGCCTATCCTTAATTCTTTTCCTTCCAATGCCTAACTCCAAAATCTCTTAGTATCTTACCATGACCCTTCCTATCTGCAGCATAACCTTAAAAATACTCCTATAGTTCCAAACTCTTAACCTCCCTTCTTAGTGCCTAACCATTACCCCACCCCCTGCCATTGAACCATAACATCCCCTACACATAGGACAGAGTTCCAAAATCAGTCGTTTTACCAGTGTTTGGGATTCTGCTATCAGTTTCCTGACTTGCAGCTTACCGAATGCCAGGATGCCCAATGCATCCAATTGTAATCACTTCAAGTTAATTTTTATGTCTCTACAGTCTTTAGAAATATTTTTGAAAAGTATCTAGTAGATATGATAAACTTTTTTGAACTCTGTTGTTGAATTGTCCCAGCAACTATCATACACCAGATAGAATTTGAAATTTAAGAGAAAATAACTGATTTTGTTTTTGGAAAATAATTAGCTGTTATAACAATGTGATGATGAACACTTATTTTTTAATTGAATTGCATTATTGTGGAAAGAACAATGAAAACATCAACCTCTAACAATATATATCAATAATAAATATGGCAGCAGTGGGATTTGAACCCACGCCTCCAAAGAGACTGGAGCCTTAATCCAGCGCCTTAGACCGCTTAAAATCAGTCGTTTTACCAGTGTTTGGGATTCTGCTATCAGTTTCCTGACTTGCAGCTTCCCGAATGCCAGGATGCCCAATGCATCCAATTGTAATCACTTCAAGTTAATTTTTATGTCTCTACAGTCCTTAGAAATATTTTTGAAAAGTATCTAGTAGATATGATAAACTTTTTTGAACTCTGTTGTTGAATTGTCCCAGCAACTACCAGATAGAATTTGAACTTTAAGAGAAAATAACTGATTTTGTGTTTGGAAAATAATTATGGCAGCAGTGGGATTTGAACCCACGCCTCCGAAGAGACTGGAGCCTTAATCCAGCGCCTTAGACCACTCGGCCATGCTACCTCATGGGTGCAGTGTTCATGTGGCTCAAAGATCTATCAAATGATTATTTAAATGTGTTTTGTTCACTTTATATGAAGTAAAAAAACATATTGAGATTTATTAGAGCATTCACATATGGTTAGGGTTAGGTACGTGATACTGGTGCTTGGGTTTCTGGTGGTCATTGCAATATTAGGGACATCTCAATGCCCACAATTCTGACACTTGCTAGGTTAGCCTTCTAACTTTCAACATCGAGCCCCTAACTCTAACACTGAACATACCTGCAGCCTATCCTTAATTCTTTTCCTTCCAATGCCTAACCCCAAAACCTCTTAGTATCTTACCATGACCTTTCCTATCTGCAGCATAACCTTAAACATACTCCTATAGTTCCAAACTCTTAACCTCCCTTCTTAGTGCCTAACCATTACCCCACCCCCTGCCATTGAACCATAACATCCCCTACACATAGGACAGAGTTCCAAAATCAGTCGTTTTACCAGTGTTTGGGATTCTGCTATCAGTTTCCTGACTTGCATCTTCCCGAATGCCAGGATGCCCAATGCATCCAATTGTAATCACTTCAAGTTAATTTTTATGTCTCTACAGTCTTTAGAAATATTTTTGAAAAGTATTTAGTAGATATTATAAGCTTTTTTGAACTCTGTTGTTGAATTGTCCCAGCAACTATCATACACCAGATAGAATTTGAACTTTAAGAGAAAATAACTGATTTTGTTTTTGGAAAATAATTACGGCAGCAGTGGGATTTGAACCCACTCCTCCGAAGAGACTGGAGCCTAAATCCAGCGCCTTAGACCGCTCGGCCATGCTACCACACTTAAAGGTAACTCATAGTTTCTCACAGTCTGGAATCTAGAACTAGAATTACAGAAAATGTTGTTGTTGTAGTAAAGAAATACGTAAAAATCTGTTTTATGTTAAGCATTTTAGATGCTCTTAACATCAGTAAGAAAAGATTTTTTTTTAAAGAATATTGGTTGCCATGCAATCTAGATGAGAAATGGTTAACTTTTAATTAATTTGCATTTTAGTCGAGTTTACCACTTTGAAACCAATCACTGACATTTTCTTTGAAAAATTTATATGGCAGCTTTGGGAAGTTAGCAAAGAAAGAAATTAGCTGTTATAACAATGTGACGATGAACACTTATTTTTTAATTGAATTGCATTATTGTGGAAAGAACAATGAAAACATCAACCTCTAACAATATATATAAATTATAAATATGGCAGCAGTGTGATTTGAACCCACGCCTCCGAAGAGACTGGAGCCTTAATCCAGCGCCTTAGACCGCTCGGCCATGCTACCTCATGGGTGCAGTGTTCATGTGGCTCAAAGATCTATCAAATGATTATTTAAATGTGTTTTGTTCACTTTATATGAAGTAAAAAAACATATTGAGATTTATTAGAGCATTCACATATGGTTAGGGTTAGGTACGTGATACTGGTGCTTGGGTTTCTGGTGGTCATTGCAATATTAGGGACATCTCAATGCTCACAATTCTGACACTTGCTAGGTTAGCCTTCTAACTTTCAACATCGAGCCCCTAACTCTAACACTGAACATACCTGCAGCCTATCCTTAATTCTTTTCCTTCCAATGCCTAACCCCAAAACCTCTTAGTATCTTACCATGACCCTTCCTATCTGCAGCATAACCTTAAACATACTCCTATAGTTCCAAACTCTTAACCTCCCTTCTTAGTGCCTAACCATTACCCCACCCCCTGCCATTGAACCATAACATCCCCTACACATAGGACAGAGTTCCAAAATCAGTCGTTTTACCAGTGTTTGGGATTCTGCTATCAGTTTCCTGACTTGCAGCTTCCCGAATGCCAGGATGCCCAATGCATCCAATTGTAATCACTTCAAGTTAATTTTTATGTCTCTACAGTCTTTAGAAATATTTTTGAAAAGTATCTAGTAGATATGATAAACTTTTTTGAACTCTGTTGTTGAATTGTCCCAGCAACTATCATACACCAGATAGAATTTGAACTTTAAGAGAAAATAACTGATTTTGTTTTTGGAAAATAATTATGGCAGCAGTGGGATTTGAACCCACGCCTCCGAAGAGACTGGAGCCTAAATCCAGCGCCTTAGACCGCTCGGCCATGCTACCACACTTAAAGGTAACTCATAGTTTCTCACAGTCTGGAATCTAGAACTAGAAATTACAGAAAATGTTGTTGTTGTAGTAAAGAAATATGTAAAAATCTTTTTTATGTTAAGCATTTTAGATGCTCTTAACATAAGTGAGAATTTTTATTTAAAGAATATTGGTTGCCATGCAATCTAGATGAGAAATGGTTAATTTTTAATTAATTTGCATTTTAGTCGAGTTTACCACTTTGAAACCAATCACTGACATTTTCTTTGAAAAATTTACATGGCAGCTTTGGGAAGTTAGCAAAGAAAGAAATTAGCTGTTATAACAATGTGATGATGAACACTTATTTTTTAATTGAATTGCATTATTGTGGAAAGAACAATGAAAACATCAACCTCTAACAATATATATCAATAATAAATATGGCAGCAGTGGGATTTGAACCCACGCCTCCGAAGAGACTGGAGCCTTAATCCAGCGCCTTAGACCGCTCGGCCATGCTACCTCATGGGTGCAGTGTTCATGTGGCTCAAAGATCTATCAAATGTTTATTTAAATGTGTTTTGTTCACTTTATATGAAGTAAAAAAACATATTGAGATTTATTAGAGCATTCACATATGGTTAGGGTTAGGTACGTGATACTGGTGCTTGGGTTTCTGGTGGTCATTGCAATATTAGGGACATCTCAATGCTCACAATTCTGACACTTGCTAGGTTAGCCTTCTAACTTTCAACATCGAGCCCTTAACTCTAACACTGAACATACCTGCAGCCTATCCTTAATTCTTTTCCTTCCAATGCCTAACTCCAAAACCTCTTAGTATCTTACCATGACCCTTCCTATCTGCAGCATAACCTTAAACATACTCCTATAGTTCCAAACTCTTAACCTCCCTTCTAAGTGCCTAACCATTACCCCACCCCCTGCCATTGAACCATAACATCCCCTACACATAGGACAGAGTTCCAAAATCAGTCGTTTTACCAGTGTTTGGGATTCTGCTATCAGTTTCCTGACTTGCAGCTTCCCGAATGCCAGGATGCCCAATGCATCCAATTGTAATCACTTCAAGTTAATTTTTAAGTCTCTACAGTCTTTAGAAATATTTTTGAAAAGTATCTAGTAGATATGATAAACTTTTTTGAACTCTGTTGTTGAATTGTCCCAGCAACTATCATACACCAGATAGAATTTGAACTTTAAGAGAAAATAACTGATTTTGTTTTTGGAAAATAATTATGGCAGCAGTGGGATTTGAACCCACGCCTCCGAAGAGACTGGAGCCTAAATCCAGCGCCTTAGACCGCTCGGCCATGCTACCACACTTAAAGGTAACTCATAGTTTCTCACAGTCTGGAATCTAGAACTAGAAATTACAGAAAATGTTGTTGTTGTAGTAAAGAAATACGTAAAAATCTTTTTTATGTTAAGCATTTTAGATGCTCTTAACATAAGTGAGAATTTTTATTTAAAGAATATTGGTTGCCATGCAATCTAGATGAGAAATGGTTAATTTTTAATTAATTTGCATTTTAGTCGAGTTTACCACTTTGAAACCAATCACTGACATTTTCTTTGAAAAATTTATATGGCAGCTTTGGGAAGTTAGCAAAGAAAGAAATTAGCTGTTATAACAATGTGATGATGAACACTTATTTTTAAATTGAATTGCATTATTGTGGAAAGAACAATGAAAACATCAACCTCTAACAATATATATCAATAATAAATATGGCAGCAGTGGGATTTGAACCCACGCCTCCGAAGAGACTGGAGCCTTAATCCAGCGCCTTAGACCGCTCGGCCATGCTACCTCATGGGTGCAGTGTTCATGTGGCTCAAAGATCTATCAAATGTTTATTTAAATGTGTTTTGTTCACTTTATATGAAGTAAAAAAACATATTGAGATTTATTAGAGCATTCACATATGGTTAGGGTTAGGTACGTGATACTGGTGCTTGGGTTTCTGGTGGTCATTGCAATATTAGGGACATCTCAATGCTCACAATTCTGACACTTGCTAGGTTAGCCTTCTAACTTTCAACATCGAGCCCCTAACTCTAACACTGAACATACCTGCAGCCTATCCTTAATTCTTTTCCTTCCAATGCCTAACTCCAAAACCTCTTAGTATCTTACCATGACCCTTCCTATCTGCAGCATAACCTTAAACATACTCCTATAGTTCCAAACTCTTAACCTCCCTTCTAAGTGCCTAACCATTACCCCACCCCCTGCCATTGAACCATAACATCCCCTACACATAGGACAGAGTTCCAAAATCAGTCGTTTTACCAGTGTTTGGGATTCTGCTATCAGTTTCCTGACTTGCAGCTTCCCGAATGCCAGGATGCCCAATGCATCCAATTGTAATCACTTCAAGTTAATTTTTATGTCTCTACAGTCTTTAGAAATATTTTTGAAAAGTATCTAGTAGATATGATAAACTTTTTTGAACTCTGTTGTTGAATTGTCCCAGCAACTATCATACACCAGATAGAATTTGAACTTTAAGAGAAAATAACTGATTTTGTTTTTGGAAAATAATTATGGCAGCAGTGGGATTTGAACCCACGCCTCCGAAGAGACTGGAGCCTAAATCCAGCGCCTTAGACCGCTCGGCCATGCTACCACACTTAAAGGTAACTCATAGTTTCTCACAGTCTGGAATCTAGAACTAGAAATTACAGAAAATGTTGTTGTTGTAGTAAAGAAATATGTAAAAATCTTTTTTATGTTAAGCATTTTAGATGCTCTTA
Organism: Crinia signifera; assembly: GCF_055691185.1. Lineage (NCBI taxonomy): Eukaryota > Metazoa > Chordata > Amphibia > Anura > Myobatrachidae > Crinia > Crinia signifera. The sequence goes on along the minus strand of NW_028142023.1, from coordinate 189,385 downwards.
ACATAAGTGAGAATTTTTATTTAAAGAATATTGGTTGCCATGCAATCTAGATGAGAAATGGTTAATTTTTAATTAATTTGCATTTTAGTCGAGTTTACCACTTTGAAACCAATCACTGACATTTTCTTTGAAAAATTTACATGGCAGCTTTGGGAAGTTAGCAAAGAAAGAAATTAGCTGTTATAACAATGTGATGATGAACACTTATTTTTTAATTGAATTGCATTATTGTGGAAAGAACAATGAAAACATCAACCTCTAACAATATATATCAATAATAAATATGGCAGCAGTGGGATTTGAACCCACGCCTCCGAAGAGACTGGAGCCTTAATCCAGCGCCTTAGACCGCTCGGCCATGCTACCTCATGGGTGCAGTGTTCATGTGGCTCAAAGATCTATCAAATGTTTATTTAAATGTGTTTTGTTCACTTTATATGAAGTAAAAAAACATATTGAGATTTATTAGAGCATTCACATATGGTTAGGGTTAGGTACGTGATACTGGTGCTTGGGTTTCTGGTGGTCATTGCAATATTAGGGACATCTCAATGCTCACAATTCTGACACTTGCTAGGTTAGCCTTCTAACTTTCAACATCGAGCCCCTAACTCTAACACTGAACATACCTGCAGCCTATCCTTAATTCTTTTCCTTCCAATGCCTAACTCCAAAACCTCTTAGTATCTTACCATGACCCTTCCTATCTGCAGCATAACCTTAAACATACTCCTATAGTTCCAAACTCTTAACCTCCCTTCTAAGTGCCTAACCATTACCCCACCCCCTGCCATTGAACCATAACATCCCCTACACATAGGACAGAGTTCCAAAATCAGTCGTTTTACCAGTGTTTGGGATTCTGCTATCAGTTTCCTGACTTGCAGCTTCCCGAATGCCAGGATGCCCAATGCATCCAATTGTAATCACTTCAAGTTAATTTTTAAGTCTCTACAGTCTTTAGAAATATTTTTGAAAAGTATCTAGTAGATATGATAAACTTTTTTGAACTCTGTTGTTGAATTGTCCCAGCAACTATCATACACCAGATAGAATTTGAACTTTAAGAGAAAATAACTGATTTTGTTTTTGGAAAATAATTATGGCAGCAGTGGGATTTGAACCCACGCCTCCGAAGAGACTGGAGCCTAAATCCAGCGCCTTAGACCGCTCGGCCATGCTACCACACTTAAAGGTAACTCATAGTTTCTCACAGTCTGGAATCTAGAACTAGAAATTACAGAAAATGTTGTTGTTGTAGTAAAGAAATACGTAAAAATCTTTTTTATGTTAAGCATTTTAGATGCTCTTAACATAAGTGAGAATTTTTATTTAAAGAATATTGGTTGCCATGCAATCTAGATGAGAAATGGTTAATTTTTAATTAATTTGCATTTTAGTCGAGTTTACCACTTTGAAACCAATCACTGACATTTTCTTTGAAAAATTTATATGGCAGCTTTGGGAAGTTAGCAAAGAAAGAAATTAGCTGTTATAACAATGTGATGATGAACACTTATTTTTAAATTGAATTGCATTATTGTGGAAAGAACAATGAAAACATCAACCTCTAACAATATATATCAATAATAAATATGGCAGCAGTGGGATTTGAACCCACGCCTCCGAAGAGACTGGAGCCTTAATCCAGCGCCTTAGACCGCTCGGCCATGCTACCTCATGGGTGCAGTGTTCATGTGGCTCAAAGATCTATCAAATGTTTATTTAAATGTGTTTTGTTCACTTTATATGAAGTAAAAAAACATATTGAGATTTATTAGAGCATTCACATATGGTTAGGGTTAGGTACGTGATACTGGTGCTTGGGTTTCTGGTGGTCATTGCAATATTAGGGACATCTCAATGCTCACAATTCTGACACTTGCTAGGTTAGCCTTCTAACTTTCAACATCGAGCCCCTAACTCTAACACTGAACATACCTGCAGCCTATCCTTAATTCTTTTCCTTCCAATGCCTAACTCCAAAACCTCTTAGTATCTTACCATGACCCTTCCTATCTGCAGCATAACCTTAAACATACTCCTATAGTTCCAAACTCTTAACCTCCCTTCTAAGTGCCTAACCATTACCCCACCCCCTGCCATTGAACCATAACATCCCCTACACATAGGACAGAGTTCCAAAATCAGTCGTTTTACCAGTGTTTGGGATTCTGCTATCAGTTTCCTGACTTGCAGCTTCCCGAATGCCAGGATGCCCAATGCATCCAATTGTAATCACTTCAAGTTAATTTTTATGTCTCTACAGTCTTTAGAAATATTTTTGAAAAGTATCTAGTAGATATGATAAACTTTTTTGAACTCTGTTGTTGAATTGTCCCAGCAACTATCATACACCAGATAGAATTTGAACTTTAAGAGAAAATAACTGATTTTGTTTTTGGAAAATAATTATGGCAGCAGTGGGATTTGAACCCACGCCTCCGAAGAGACTGGAGCCTAAATCCAGCGCCTTAGACCGCTCGGCCATGCTACCACACTTAAAGGTAACTCATAGTTTCTCACAGTCTGGAATCTAGAACTAGAAATTACAGAAAATGTTGTTGTTGTAGTAAAGAAATACGTAAAAATCTTTTTTATGTTAAGCATTTTAGATGCTCTTAACATAAGTGAGAATTTTTTTTTAAAGAATATTGGTTGCCATGCAATCTAGATGAGAAATGGTTAATTTTTAATTAATTTGCATTTTAGTCGAGTTTACCACTTTGAAACCAATCACTGACATTTTCTTTGAAAAATTTATATGGCAGCTTTGGGAAGTTAGCAAAGAAAGAAATTAGCTGTTATAACAATGTGATGATGAACACTTATTTTTTAATTGAATTGCATTATTGTGGAAAGAACAATGAAAACATCAACCTCTAACAATATATATCAATAATAAATATGGCAGCAGTGGGATTTGAACCCACGCCTCCGAAGAGACTGGAGCCTTAATCCAGCGCCTTAGACCGCTCGGCCATGCTACCTCATAGGTGCAGTGTTCATGTGGCTCAAAGATCTATCAAATGATTATTTAAATGTGTTTTGTTCACTTTATATGAAGTAAAAAAACATATTGAGATTTATTAGAGCATTCACATATGGTTAGGGTTAGGTACGTGATACTGGTGCTTGGGTTTCTGGTGGTCATTGCAATATTAGGGACATCTCAATGCTCACAATTCTGACACTTGCTAGGTTAGCCTTCTAACTTTCAACATCGAGCCCCTAACTCTAACACTGAACATACCTGCAGCCTATCCTTAATTCTTTTCCTTCCAATGCCTAACTCCAAAACCTCTTAGTATCTTACCATGACCCTTCCTATCTGCAGCATAACCTTAAACATACTCCTATAGTTCCAAACTCTTAACCTCCCTTCTAAGTGCCTAACCATTACCCCACCCCCTGCCATTGAACCATAACATCCCCTACACATAGGACAGAGTTCCAAAATCAGTCGTTTTACCAGTGTTTGGGATTCTGCTATCAGTTTCCTGACTTGCAGCTTCCCGAATGCCAGGATGCCCAATGCATCCAATTGTAATCACTTCAAGTTAATTTTTATGTCTCTACAGTCTTTAGAAATATTTTTGAAAAGTATCTAGTAGATATGATAAACTTTTTTGAACTCTGTTGTTGAATTGTCCCAGCAACTATCATACACCAGATAGAATTTGAACTTTAAGAGAAAATAACTGATTTTGTTTTTGGAAAATAATTATGGCAGCAGTGGGATTTGAACCCACGCCTCCAAAGAGACTGGAGCCTAAATCCAGCGCCTTAGACCACTCGGCCATGCTACCACATTTAAAGGTAACTTATAGTTTCTCACAGTCTGGAATCTAGAACTAGAATTACTGAAAATGTTGTTGTTGTAGTAAAGAAATACATAAAAATATGTTTTATGTTAAGCATTTTAGATGCTCTTAACATAAGTGAGAAAAGATTTTTTTTAAAGAATATTGGTTGCCATGCAAACTAGATGAGAAATGGTTAATTTTTAATTAATTTGCATTTTAGTCGAGTTTACCACTTTGAAACCAATCACTGACATTTTCTTTGAAAAATTTATATGGCAGCTTTGGGAAGTTAGCAAAGAAAGAAATTAGCTGTTATCACAATGTGATGATGAACACTTATTTTTTAATTGAATTGCATTATTGTGGAAAGAACAATGAAAACATCAACCTCTAACAATGTATATCAATAATAAATATGGCAGCAGTGGGAGTTGAACCCACGCCTCCAGCGCCTTAGACCGCTCGGCCATGCTACCTCATGGGTGCAGTGTTCATGTGGCTCAAAGATCTATCAAATGATTATTTAAATGTGTTTTGTTCACTTTATATGAAGTAAAAAAACATATTGAGATTTATTAGAGCATTCACATATGGTTAGGGTTAGGTACGTGATACTGGTGCTTGGGTTTCTGGTGGTCATTGCAATATTAGGGACATCTCAATGCTCACAATTCTGACACTTGCTAGGTTAGCCTTCTAACTTTCAACATCGAGCCCATAACTCTAACACTGAACATACCTGCAGCCTATCCTTAATTCTTTTCCTTCCAATGCCTAACTCCAAAATCTCTTAGTATCTTACCATGACCCTTCCTATCTGCAGCATAACCTTAAACATACTCCTATAGTTCCAAACTCTTAACCTCCCTTCTTAGTGCCTAACCATTACCCCACCCCCTGCCATTGAACCATAACATCCCCTACACATAGGACAGAGTTCCAAAATCAGTCGTTTTACCAGTGTTTGGGATTCTGCTATCAGTTTCCTGACTTGCAGCTTCCCGAATGCCAGGATGCCCAATGCATCCAATTGTAATCACTTCAAGTTAATTTTATGTCTCTACAGTCTTTAGAAATATTTTTGAAAAGTATCTAGTAGATATGATAAACTTTTTTGAACTCTGTTGTTGAATTGTCCCAGCAACTATCATACACCAGATAGAATTTGAACTTTAAGAGAAAATAACTGATTTTGTTTTTGGAAAATAATTATGGCAGCAGTGGGATTTTAACCCACGCCTCCAAAGAGACTGGAGCCTAAATCCAGCGCCTTAGACCGCTCGGCCATGCTACCACAATTTAAGGTAGCTCATAGTTTCTCACAGTCTGGAATCTAGAACTAGAATTACAGAAAATGTTGTTGTTGTAGTAAAGAAATACGTAAAAATCTGTTTTATGTTAAGCATTTTAGATGCTCTTAACATAAGTGAGAATTTTTTTTAAAGAATATTGGTTGCCATGCAATCTAGATGAGAAATGGTTAATTTTTAATTAATTTGCATTTTAGTCGAGTTTACCACTTTGAAACCAATCACTGACATTTTCTTTGAAAAATTTATATGGCAGCTTTGGGAAGTTAGCAAAGAAAGAAATTAGCTGTTATAACAATGTGATGATGAACACTTATTTTTTAATTGAATTGCATTATTGTGGAAAGAACAATGAAAACATCAACCTCTAACAATATATATCAATAATAAATATGGCAGCAGTGGGATTTGAACCCACGCCTCCAGCGCCTTAGACCGCTCGGCCATGCTACCTCATGGGTGCAGTGTTCATGTGGCTCAAAGATCTATCAAATGATTATTTAAATGTGTTTTGTTCACTTTATATGAAGTAAAAAAACATATTGAGATTTATTAGAGCATTCACATATGGTTAGGGTTAGGTACGTGATACTGGTGCTTGGGTTTCTGGTGGTCATTGCAATATTAGGGACATCTCAATGCTCACAATTCTGACACTTGCTAGGTTAGCCTTCTAACTTTCAACATCGAGCCCATAACTCTAACACTGAACATACCTGCAGCCTATCCTTAATTCTTTTCCTTCCAATGCCTAACTCCAAAACCTCTTAGTATCTTACCATGACCCTTCCTATCTGCAGCATAACCTTAAACATACTCCTATAGTTCCAAACTCTTAACCTCCCTTCTTAGTGCCTAACCATTACCCCAGCCCCTGCCATTGAACCATAACATCCCCTACACATAGGACAGAGTTCCAAAATCAGTCGTTTTACCAGTGTTTGGGATTCTGCTATCAGTTTCCTGACTTGCAGCTTCCCGAATGCCAGGATGCCCAATGCATCCAATTGTAATCACTTCAAGTTAATTTTTATGTCTCTACAGTCTTTAGAAATATTTTTGAAAAGTATCTAGTAGATATGATAAACTTTTTTGAACTCTGTTGTTGAATTGTCCCAGCAACTATCATACACCAGATAGAATTTGAACTTTAAGAGAAAATAACTGATTTTGTTTTTGGAAAATAATTATGGCAGCAGTGGGATTTTAACCCACGCCTCCAAAGAGACTGGAGCCTAAATCCAGCGCCTTAGACCGCTCGGCCATGCTACCACAATTTAAGGTAGCTCATAGTTTCTCACAGTCTGGATTCTAGAACTAGAATTACAGAAAATGTTGTTGTTGTAGTAAAGAAATACGTAAAAATCTGTTTTATGTTAAGCATTTTAGATGCTCTTAACATAAGTGAGAATTTTTTTTAAAGAATATTGGTTGCCATGCAATCTAGATGAGAAATGGTTAATTTTTAATTAATTTGCATTTTAGTCGAGTTTACCACTTTGAAACCAATCACTGACATTTTCTTTGAAAAATTTATATGGCAGCTTTGGGAAGTTAGCAAAGAAAGAAATTAGCTGTTATAACAATGTGATGATGAACACTTATTTTTTAATTGAATTGCATTATTGTGGAAAGAACAATGAAAACATCAACCTCTAACAATATATATCAATAATAAATATGGCAGCAGTGGGATTTGAACCCACGCCTCCAGCGCCTTAGACCGCTCGGCCATGCTACCTCATGGGTGCAGTGTTCATATGGCTCAAAGATCTATCAAATGATTATTTAAATGTGTTTTGTTCACTTTATATGAAGTAAAAAAACATATTGAGATTTATTAGAGCATTCACATATGGTTAGGGTTAGGTACGTGATACTGGTGCTTGGGTTTCTGGTGGTCATTGCAATATTAGGGACATCTCAATGCTCACAATTCTGACACTTGCTAGGTTAGCCTTCTAACTTTCAACATCGAGCCCATAACTCTAACACTGAACATACCTGCAGCCTATCCTTAATTCTTTTCCTTCCAATGCCTAACTCCAAAACCTCTTAGTATCTTACCATGACCCTTCCTATCTGCAGCATAACCTTAAACATACTCCTATAGTTCCAAACTCTTAACCTCCCTTCTTAGTGCCTAACCATTACCCCAGCCCCTGCCATTGAACCATAACATCCCCTACACATAGGACAGAGTTCCAAAATCAGTCGTTTTACCAGTGTTTGGGATTCTGCTATCAGTTTCCTGACTTGCAGCTTCCCGAATGCCAGGATGCCCAATGCATCCAATTGTAATCACTTCAAGTTAATTTTTATGTCTCTACAGTCTTTAGAAATATTTTTGAAAAGTATCTAGTAGATATGATAAACTTTTTTGAACTCTGTTGTTGAATTGTCCCAGCAACTATCATACACCAGATAGAATTTGAACTTTAAGAGAAAATAACTGATTTTGTTTTTGGAAAATAATTATGGCAGCAGTGGGATTTGAACCCACGCCTCCGAATAGACTGGAGCCTAAATCCAGCGCCTTAGACCGCTCGGCCATGCTACCACACTTAAAGGTAACTCATAGTTTCTTACAGTCTGGAATCTAGAACTAGAAATTACAGAAAATGTGGTTGTTGTAGTAAAGAAATATGTAAAAATCTGTTTTATGTTAAGCATTTTAGATGCTCTTAACATAAGTGAGAATTTTTTTTTAAAGAATATTGGTTGCCATGCAATCTAGATGAGAAATGGTTAATTTTTAATTAATTTGCATTTTAGTCGAGTTTACCACTTTGAAACCAATCACTGACATTTTCTTTGAAAAATTTATATGGCAGCTTTGGGAAGTTAGCAAAGAAAGAAATTAGCTGTTATAACAATGTGATGATGAACACTTATTTTTTAATTGAATTGCATTATTGTGGAAAGAACAATGAAAACATCAACCTCTAACAATATATATCAATAATAAATATGGCAGCAGTGGGATTTGAACCAACGCCTACAAAGAGACTGGAGCCTTAATCCAGCGCCTTAGACCGCTCGGCCATGCTACCTCATGGGTGCAGTGTTCATGTGGCTCAAAGATCTATCAAATGATTATTTAAATGTGTTTTGTTCACTTTATATGAAGTAAAAAAACATATTGAGATTTATTAGAGCATTCACATATGGTTAGGGTTAGGTACGTGATACTGGTGCTTGGGTTTCTGGTGGTCATTGCAATATTAGGGACATCTCAATGCTCACAATTCTGACACTTGCTAGGTTAGCCTTCTAACTTTCAACATCGAGCCCCTAACTCTAACACTGAACATACCTGCAGCCTATCCTTAATTCTTTTCCTTCCAATGCCTAACTCCAAAATCTCTTAGTATCTTACCATGACCCTTCCTATCTGCAGCATAACCTTAAACATACTCCTATAGTTCCAAACTCTTAACCTCCCTTCTTAGTGCCTAACCATTACCCCACCCCCTGCCATTGAACCATAACATCCCCTACACATAGGACAGAGTTCCAAAATCAGTCGTTTTACCAGTGTTTGGGATTCTGCTATCAGTTTCCTGACTTGCAGCTTCCCGAATGCCAGGATGCCCAATGCATCCAATTGTAATCACTTCAAGTTAATTTTTATGTCTCTACAGTCTTTAGAAATATTTTTGAAAAGTATCTAGTAGATATGATAAACTTTTTTGAACTCTGTTGTTGAATTGTCCCAGCAACTATCATACACCAGATAGAATTTGAACTTTAAGAGAAAATAACTGATTTTGTTTTTGGAAAATAATTATGGCAGCAGTGGGATTTGAACCCACGCCTCCGAAGAGAGTGGAGCCTAAATCCAGCGCCTTAGACCGCTCGGCCATGCTACCACACTTAAAGGTAACTCATAGTTTCTCACAGTCTGGAATCTAGAACTAGAATTACAGAAAATGTTGTTGTTGTAGTAAAGAAATACGTAAAAATATGTTTTATGTTAAGCATTTTAGATACTCTTAACATAAGTGAGAATTTTTTTTTAAAGAATATTGGTTGCCATGCAATCTAGATGAGAAATGGTTAATTTTTAATTAATTTGCATTTTAGTCGAGTTTACCACTTTGAAACCAATCACTGACATTTTCTTTGAAAAATTTATATGGCAGCTTTGGGAAGTTAGCAAAGAAAGAAATTAGCTGTTATAACAATGTGATGATGAACACTTTTTTTCTAATTGAATTGCATTATTGTGGAAATAACAATGAAAACATCAACCTCTAACAATATATATCAATAATAAATATGGCAGCAGTGGGATTTGAACCCACGCCTCCGAAGAGACTGGAGCCTTAATCCAGCGCCTTAGACCGCTCGGCCATGCTACCTCATGGGTGCAGTGTTCATGTGGCTCAAAGATCTATCAAATGATTATTTAAATGTGTTTTGTTCACTTTATATGAAGTAAAAAAACATATTGAGATTTATTAGAGCATTCACATATGGTTAGGGTTAGGTACGTGATACTGGTGCTTGGGTTTCTGGTGGTCATTGCAATATTAGGGACATCTTAATGCTCACAATTCTGACACTTGCTAGGTTAGCCTTCTAACTTTCAACATCGAGCCCCTAACTCTAACACTGAACATACCTGCAGCCTATCCTTAATTCTTTTCCTTCCAATGCCTAACTCCAAAACCTCTTAGTATCTTACCATGACCCTTCCTATCTGCAGCATAACCTTAAACATACTCCTATAGTTCCAAACTCTTAACCTCCCTTCTTAGTGCCTAACCATTACCCCACCCCCTGCCATTGAACCATAACATCCCCTACACATAGGACAGAGTTCCAAAATCAGTCGTTTTACCAGTGCTTGGGATTCTGCTATCAGTTTCCTGACTTGCAGCTTACCGAATGCCAGGATGCCCAATGCATCCAATTGTAATCACTTCAAGTTAATTTTTATGTCTGTACAGTCTTTAGAAATATTTTTGAAAAGTATCTAGTAGATATGATAAACTTTTTTGAACTCTGTTGTTGAATTGTCCCAGCAACTATCATACACCAGATAGAATTTGAACTTTAAGAGAAAATAACTGATTTTGTTTTTGGAAAATAATTATGGCAGCAGTGGGATTTGAACCCACGCCTCCGAAGAGACTGGAGCCTAAATCCAGCGCCTTAGACCGCTCGGCCATGCTACCACACTTAAAGGTAACTCATAGTTTCTCACAGTCTGGAATCTAGAACTAGAAATTACAGAAAATGTTGTTGTTGTAGTAAAGAAATACGTAAAAATCTGTTTTATGTTAAGCATTTTAGATGCTCTTAACATAAGTGAGAATTTTTTTTAAAGAATATTGGTTGCCATGCAATCTAGATGAGAAATGGTTAATTTTTAATTAATTTGCATTTTAGTCGAGTTTACCACTTTGAAACCAATCACTGACATTTTCTTTGAAAAATTTATATGGCAGCTTTGGGAAGTTAGCAAAGAAAGAAATTAGCTGTTATAACAATGTGATGATGAACACTTATTTTTTAATTGAATTGCATTATTGTGGAAAGAACAATGAAAACATCAACCTCTAACAATATATATCAATAATAAATATGGCAGCAGTGGGATTTGAACCCACGCCTCCGAAGAGACTGGAGCCTTAATCCAGCGCCTTAGACCGCTCGGCCATGCTACCTCATGGGTGCAGTGTTCATGTGGCTCAAAGATCTATCAAATGATTATTTAAATGTGTTTTGTTCACTTTATATGAAGTAAAAAAACATATTGAGATTTATTAGAGCATTCACATATGGTTAGGGTTAGGTACGTGATACTGGTGCTTGGGTTTCTGGTGGTCATTGCAATATTAGGGACATCTCAATGCTCACAATTCTGACACTTGCTAGGTTAGCCTTCTAACTTTCAACATCGAGCCCCTAACTCTAACACTGAACATACCTGCAGCCTATCCTTAATTCTTTTCCTTCCAATGCCTAACTCCAAAACCTCTTAGTATCTTACCATGACCCTTCCTATCTGCAGCATAACCTTAAACATACTCCTATAGTTCCAAACTCTTAACCTCCCTTCTAAGTGCCTAACCATTACCCCACCCCCTGCCATTGAACCATAACATCCCCTACACATAGGACAGAGTTCCAAAATCAGTCGTTTTACCAGTGTTTGGGATTCTGCTATCAGTTTCCTGACTTGCAGCTTCCCGAATGCCAGGATGCCCAATGCATCCAATTGTAATCACTTCAAGTTAATTTTTATGTCTCTACAGTCTTTAGAAATATTTTTTGAAAAGTATCTAGTAGATATGATAAACTTTTTTGAACTCTGTTGTTGAATTGTCCCAGCAACTATCATACACCAGATAGAATTTGAACTTTAAGAGAAAATAACTGATTTTGTTTTTGGAAAATAATTATGGCAGCAGTGGGATTTGAACCCACGCCTCCGAAGAGAGTGGAGCCTAAATCCAGCGCCTTAGACCGCTCGGCCATGCTACCACACTTAAAGGTAACTCATAGTTTCTCACAGTCTGGAATCTAGAACTAGAATTACAGAAAATGTTGTTGTTGTAGTAAAGAAATACGTAAAAATATGTTTTATGTTAAGCATTTTAGATGCTCTTAACTCGGCCATGCTACCACACTTAAAGGTAACTTATAGTTTCTCACAGTCTGGAATCTAGAACTAGAATTACTGAAAATGTTGTTGTTGTAGTAAAGAAATACGTAAAAATATGTTTTATGTTAAGCATTTTAGATGCTCTTAACATAAGTGAGAAAAGATTTTTTTTAAAGAATATTGGTTGCCATGCAAACTAGATGAGAAATGGTTAATTTTTAATTAATTTGCATTTTAGTCGAGTTTACCACTTTGAAACCAATCACTGACATTTTCTTTGAAAAATTTATATGGCAGCTTTGGGAAGTTAGCAAAGAAAGAAATTAGCTGTTATCACAATGTGATGATGAACACTTATTTTTTAATTGAATTGCATTATTGTGGAAAGAACAATGAAAACATCAACCTCTAACAATGTATATCAATAATAAATATGGCAGCAGTGGGAGTTGAACCCACGCCTCCAGCGCCTTAGACCGCTCGGCCATGCTACCTCATGGGTGCAGTGTTCATGTGGCTCAAAGATCTATCAAATGATTATTTAAATGTGTTTTGTTCACTTTATATGAAGTAAAAAAACATATTGAGATTTATTAGAGCATTCACATATGGTTAGGGTTAGGTACGTGATACTGGTGCTTGGGTTTCTGGTGGTCATTGCAATATTAGGGACATCTCAATGCTCACAATTCTGACACTTGCTAGGTTAGCCTTCTAACTTTCAACATCGAGCCCATAACTCTAACACTGAACATACCTGCAGCCTATCCTTAATTCTTTTCCTTCCAATGCCTAACTCCAAAATCTCTTAGTATCTTACCATGACCCTTCCTATCTGCAGCATAACCTTAAACATACTCCTATAGTTCCAAACTCTTAACCTCCCTTCTTAGTGCCTAACCATTACCCCACCCCCTGCCATTGAACCATAACATCCCCTACACATAGGACAGAGTTCCAAAATCAGTCGTTTTACCAGTGTTTGGGATTCTGCTATCAGTTTCCTGACTTGCAGCTTCCCGAATGCCAGGATGCCCAATGCATCCAATTGTAATCACTTCAAGTTAATTTTTATGTCTCTACAGTCTTTAGAAATATTTTTGAAAAGTATCTAGTAGATATGATAAACTTTTTTGAACTCTGTTGTTGAATTGTCCCAGCAACTATCATACACCAGATAGAATTTGAACTTTAAGAGAAAATAATTGATTTTGTTTTTGGAAAATAATTATGGCAGCAGTGGTATTTGAACCCACGCCTCCAAAGAGACTGGAGCCTAAATCCAGCGCCTTAGACCACTCGGCCATGCTACCACACTTAAAGGTAACATATAGTTTCTCACAGTCTGGAATCTAGAACTAGAATTACTGAAAATGTTGTTGTTGTAGTAAAGAAATACGTAAAAATATGTTTTATGTTAAGCATTTTAGATGCTCTTAACATAAGTGAGAAAAGATTTTTTTTAAAGAATATTGGTTGCCATGCAAACTAGATGAGAAATGGTTAATTTTTAATTAATTTGCATTTTAGTCGAGTTTACCACTTTGAAACCAATCACTGACATTTTCTTTGAAAAATTTATATGGCAGCTTTGGGAAGTTAGCAAAGAAAGAAATTAGCTGTTATCACAATGTGATGATGAACACTTATTTTTTAATTGAATTGCATTATTGTGGAAAGAACAATGAAAACATCAACCTCTAACAATGTATATCAATAATAAATATGGCAGCAGTGGGAGTTGAACCCACGCCTCCAGCGCCTTAGACCGCTCGGCCATGCTACCTCATGGGTGCAGTGTTCATGTGGCTCAAAGATCTATCAAATGATTATTTAAATGTGTTTTGTTCACTTTATATGAAGTAAAAAAACATATTGAGATTTATTAGAGCATTCACATATGGTTAGGGTTAGGTACGTGATACTGGTGCTTGGGTTTCTGGTGGTCATTGCAATATTAGGGACATCTCAATGCTCACAATTCTGACACTTGCTAGGTTAGCCTTCTAACTTTCAACATCGAGCCCATAACTCTAACACTGAACATACCTGCAGCCTATCCTTAATTCTTTTCCTTCCAATGCCTAACTCCAAAATCTCTTAGTATCTTACCATGACCCTTCCTATCTGCAGCATAACCTTAAACATACTCCTATAGTTCCAAACTCTTAACCTCCCTTCTTAGTGCCTAACCATTACCCCACCCCCTGCCATTGAACCATAACATCCCCTACACATAGGACAGAGTTCCAAAATCAGTCGTTTTACCAGTGTTTGGGATTCTGCTATCAGTTTCCTGACTTGCAGCTTCCCGAATGCCAGGATGCCCAATGCATCCAATTGTAATCACTTCAAGTTAATTTTTATGTCTCTACAGTCTTTAGAAATATTTTTGAAAAGTATCTAGTAGATATGATAAACTTTTTTGAACTCTGTTGTTGAATTGTCCCAGCAACTATCATACACCAGATAGAATTTGAACTTTAAGAGAAAATAACTGATTTTGTTTTTGGAAAATAATTATGGCAGCAGTGGGATTTTAACCCACGCCTCCAAAGAGACTGGAGCCTAAATCCAGCGCCTTAGACCGCTCGGCCATGCTACCACAATTTAAGGTAGCTCATAGTTTCTCACAGTCTGGAATCTAGAACTAGAATTACAGAAAATGTTGTTGTTGTAGTAAAGAAATACGTAAAAATCTGTTTTATGTTAAGCATTTTAGATGCTCTTAACATAAGTGAGAATTTTTTTTTAAAGAATATTGGTTGCCATGCAATCTAGATGAGAAATGGTAAATTTTTAATTAATTTGCATTTTAGTCGAGTTTACCACTTTGAAACCAATCACTGACATTTTCTTTGAAAAATTTATATGGCAGCTTTGGGAAGTTAGCAAAGAAAGAAATTAGCTGTTATAACAATGTGATGATGAACACTTATTTTTTAATTGAATTGCATTATTGTGGAAAGAACAATGAAAACATCAACCTCTAACAATATATATCAATAATAAATATGGCAGCAGTGGGATTTGAACCCACGCCTCCAGCGCCTTAGACCGCTCGGCCATGCTACCTCATGGGTGCAGTGTTCATGTGGCTCAAAGATCTATCAAATGATTATTTAAATGTGTTTTGTTCACTTTATATGAAGTAAAAAAACATATTGAGATTTATTAGAGCATTCACATATGGTTAGGTTTAGGTAAGTGATACTGGTGCTTGTGTTTCTGGTGGTCATTGCAATATTAGGGACATCTCAATGCTCACAATTCTGACACTTGCTAGGTTAGCCTTCTAACTTTCAACATCGAGCCCATAACTCTAACACTGAACATACCTGCAGCCTATCCTTAATTCTTTTCCTTCCAATGCCTAACTCCAAAACCTCTTAGTATCTTACCATGACCCTTCCTATCTGCAGCATAACTTTAAACATACTCCTATAGTTCCAAACTCTTAACCTCCCTTTTTAGTGCCTAACCATTACCCCAGCCCCTGCCATTGAACCATAACATCCCCTACACATAGGACAGAGTTCCAAAATCAGTCGTTTTACCAGTGTTTGGGATTCTGCTATCAGTTTCCTGACTTGCAGCTTCCCGAATGCCAGGATGCCCAATGCATCCAATTGTAATCACTTCAAGTTAATTTTTATGTCTCTACAGTCTTTAGAAATATTTTTGAAAAGTATCTAGTAGATATGATAAACTTTTTTGAACTCTGTTGTTGAATTGTCCCAGCAACTATCATACACCAGATAGAATTTGAACTTTAAGAGAAAATAACTGATTTTGTTTTTGGAAAATAATTATGGCAGCAGTGGGATTTGAACCCACGCCTCCGAATAGACTGGAGCCTAAATCCAGCGCCTTAGACCGCTCGGCCATGCTACCACACTTAAAGGTAACTCATAGTTTCTCACAGTCTGGAATCTAGAACTAGAAATTACAGAAAATGTTGTTGTTGTAGTAAAGAAATATGTAAAAATCTGTTTTATGTTAAGCATTTTAGATGCTCTTAACATAAGTGAAATTTTTTTTTTAAAGAATATTGGTTGCCATGCAATCTAGATGAGAAATGGTTAATTTTTAATTAATTTGCATTTTAGTCGAGTTTACCACTTTGAAACCAATCACTGACATTTTCTTTGAAAAATTTATATGGCAGCTTTGGGAAGTTAGCAAAGAAAGAAATTAGCTGTTATAACAATGTGATGATGAACACTTATTTTTTAATTGAATTGCATTATTGTGGAAAGAACAATGAAAACATCAACCTCTAACAATATATATCAATAATAAATATGGCAGCAGTGGGATTTGAACCCACGCCTCCAAAGAGACTGGAGCCTTAATCCAGAGCCTTAGACCGCTCGGCCATGCTACCTCATGGGTGCAGTGTTCATGTGGCTTAAAGATCTATCAAATGATTGTTTAAATGTGTTTTGTTCACTTTATATGAAGTAAAAAAACATATTGAGATTTATTAGAGCATTCACATATGGTTAGGGTTAGGTACGTGATACTGGTGCTTGGGTTTCTGGTGGTCATTGCAATATTAGGGACATCTCAATGCTCACAATTCTGACACTTGCTAGGTTAGCCTTCTAACTTTCAACATCGAGCCCCTAACTCTAACACTGAACATACCTGCAGCCTATCCTTAATTCTTTTCCTTCCAATGCCTAACTCCAAAATCTCTTAGTATCTTACCATGACCCTTCCTATCTGCAGCATAACCTTAAACATACTCCTATAGTTTCAAACTCTTAACCTCCCTTCTTAGTGCCTAACCATTACCCCACCCCCTGCCATTGAACCATAACATCCCCTACACATAGGACAGAGTTCCAAAATCAGTCGTTTTACCAGTGTTTGGGATTCTGCTATCAGTTTCCTGACTTGCAGCTTCCCGAATGCCAGGATGCCCAATGCATCCAATTGTAATCACTTCAAGTTAATTTTTATGTCTCTACAGTCTTTAGAAATATTTTTGAAAAGTATCTAGTAGATATGATAAACTTTTTTGAACTCTGTTGTTGAATTGTCCCAGCAACTATCATACACCAGATAGAATTTGAACTTTAAGAGAAAATAACTGATTTTGTTTTTGGAAAATAATTATGGCAGCAGTGGGATTTGAACCCACGCCTCCGAAGAGAGTGGAGCCTAAATCCAGCGCCTTAGACCGCTCGGCCATGCTACCACACTTAAAGGTAACTCATAGTTTCTCACAGTCTGGAATCTAGAACTAGAATTACAGAAAATGTTGTTGTTGTAGTAAAGAAATACGTAAAAATATGTTTTATGTTAAGCATTTTAGATGCTCTTAACATAAGTGAGAATTTTTTTTTAAAGAATATTGGTTGCCATGCAATCTAGATGAGAAATGGTTAATTTTTAATTAATTTGCATTTTAGTCGAGTTTACCACTTTGAAACCAATCACTGACATTTTCTTTGAAAAATTTATATGGCAGCTTTGGGAAGTTAGCAAAGAAAGAAATTAGCTGTTATAACAATGTGATGATGAACACTTTTTTTCTAATTGAATTGCATTATTGTGGAAATAACAATGAAAACATCAATCTCTAACAATATATATCAATAATAAATATGGCAGCAGTGGGATTTGAACCCACGCCTCCGAAGAGACTGGAGCCTTAATCCAGCGCCTTAGACCGCTCGGCCATGCTACCTCATTGGTGCAGTGTTCATGTGGCTCAAAGATCTATCAAATGATTATTTAAATGTGTTTTGTTCACTTTATATGAAGTAAAAAAACATATTGAGATTTATTAGAGCATTCACATATGGTTAGGGTTAGGTACGTGATACTGGTGCTTGGGTTTCTGGTGGTCATTGCAATATTAGGGACATCTTAATGCTCACAATTCTGACACTTGCTAGGTTAGCCTTCTAACTTTCAACATCGAGCCCCTAACTCTAACACTGAACATACCTGCAGCCTATCCTTAATTCTTTTCCTTCCAATGCCTAACTCCAAAACCTCTTAGTATCTTACCATGACCCTTCCTATCTGCAGCATAACCTTAAACATACTCCTATAGTTCCAAACTCTTAACCTCCCTTCTTAGTGCCTAACCATTACCCCGCCCCCTGCCATTGAACCATAACATCCCCTACACATAGGACAGAGTTCCAAAATCAGTCGTTTTACCAGTGCTTGGGATTCTGCTATCAGTTTCCTGACTTGCAGCTTACCGAATGCCAGGATGCCCAATGCATCCAATTGTAATCACTTCAAGTTAATTTTTATGTCTGTACAGTCTTTAGAAATATTTTTGAAAAGTATCTAGTAGATATGATAAACTTTTTTGAACTCTGTTGTTGAATTGTCCCAGCAACTATCATACACCAGATAGAATTTGAACTTTAAGAGAAAATAACTGATTTTGTTTTTGGAAAATAATTATGGCAGCAGTGGGATTTGAACCCACGCCTCCGAAGAGACTGGAGCCTAAATCCAGCGCCTTAGACCGCTCGGCCATGCTACCACACTTAAAGGTAACTCATAGTTTCTCACAGTCTGGAATCTAGAACTAGAAATTACAGAAAATGTTGTTGTTGTAGTAAAGAAATACGTAAAAATCTGTTTTATGTTAAGCATTTTAGATGCTCTTAACATAAGTGAGAATTTTTTTTTAAAGAATATTGGTTGCCATGCAATCTAGATGAGAAATGGTTAATTTTTAATTAATTTGCATTTTAGTCGAGTTTACCACTTTGAAACCAATCACTGACATTTTCTTTGAAAAATTTATATGGCAGCTTTGGGAAGTTAGCAAAGAAAGAAATTAGCTGTTATAACAATGTGATGATGAACACTTATTTTTTAATTGAATTGCATTATTGTGGAAAGAACAATGAAAACATCAACCTCTAACAATATATATCAATAATAAATATGGCAGCAGTGGGATTTGAACCCACGCCTCCAAAGAGACTGGAGCCTTAATCCAGCGCCTTAGACCGCTCGGCCATGCTACCTCATGGGTGCAGTGTTCATGTGGCTCAAAGATCTATCAAATGATTATTTAAATGTGTTTTGTTCACTTTATATGAAGTAAAAAAACATATTGAGATTTATTAGAGCATTCACATATGGTTAGGGTTAGGTACGTGATACTGGTGCTTGGGTTTCTGGTGGTCATTGCAATATTAGGGACATCTCAATGCTCACAATTCTGACACTTGCTAGGTTAGCCTTCTAACTTTCAACATCGAGCCCCTAACTCTAACACTGAACATACCTGCAGCCTATCCTTAATTCTTTTCCTTCCAATGCCTAACTCCAAAATCTCTTAGTATCTTACCATGACCCTTCCTATCTGCAGCATAACCTTAAACATACTCCTATAGTTCCAAACTCTTAACCTCCCTTCTTAGTGCCTAACCATTACCCCACCCCCTGCCATTGAACCATAACATCCCCTACACATAGGACAGAGTTCCAAAATCAGTCGTTTTACCAGTGTTTGGGATTCTGCTATCAGTTTCCTGACTTGCAGCTTCCCGAATGCCAGGATGCCCAATGCATCCAATTGTAATCACTTCAAGTTAATTTTTATGTCTCTACAGTCTTTAGAAATATTTTTGAAAAGTATCTAGTAGATATGATAAACTTTTTTGAACTCTGTTGTTGAATTGTCCCAGAAACTATCATACACCAGATAGAATTTGAACTTTAAGAGAAAATAACTGATTTTGTTTTTGGAAAATAATTATGGCAGCAGTGGGATTTTAACCCACGCCTCCAAAGAGACTGGAGCCTAAATCCAGCGCCTTAGACCGCTCGGCCATGCTACCACAATTTAAGGTAGCTCATAGTTTCTCACAGTCTGGAATCTAGAACTAGAATTACAGAAAATGTTGTTGTTGTAGTAAAGAAATACGTAAAAATCTGTTTTATGTTAAGCATTTTAGATGCTCTTAACATAAGTGAGAATTTTTTTTTAAAGAATATTGGTTGCCATGCAATCTAGATGAGAAATGGTAAATTTTTAATTAATTTGCATTTTAGTCGAGTTTACCACTTTGAAACCAATCACTGACATTTTCTTTGAAAAATTTATATGGCAGCTTTGGGAAGTTAGCAAAGAAAGAAATTAGCTGTTATAACAATGTGATGATGAACACTTATTTTTTAATTGAATTGCATTATTGTGGAAAGAACAATGAAAACATCAACCTCTAACAATATATATCAATAATAAATATGGCAGCAGTGGGATTTGAACCCACGCCTCCAGCGCCTTAGACCGCTCGGCCATGCTACCTCATGGGTGCAGTGTTCATGTGGCTCAAAGATCTATCAAATGATTATTTAAATGTGTTTTGTTCACTTTATATGAAGTAAAAAAACATATTGAGATTTATTAGAGCATTCACATATGGTTAGGGTTAGGTAAGTGATACTGGTGCTTGTGTTTCTGGTGGTCATTGCAATATTAGGGACATCTCAATGCTCACAATTCTGACACTTGCTAGGTTAGCCTTCTAACTTTCAACATCGAGCCCATAACTCTAACACTGAACATACCTGCAGCCTATCCTTAATTCTTTTCCTTCCAATGCCTAACTCCAAAACCTCTTAGTATCTTACCATGACCCTTCCTATCTGCAGCATAACCTTAAACATACTCCTATAGTTCCAAACTCTTAACCTCCCTTCTTAGTGCCTAACCATTACCCCACCCCCTGCCATTGAACCATAACATCCCCTACACATAGGACAGAGTTCCAAAATCAGTCGTTTTACCAGTGTTTGGGATTCTGCTATCAGTTTCCTGACTTGCAGCTTCCCGAATGCCAGGATGCCCAATGCATCCAATTGTAATCACTTCAAGTTAATTTTTATGTCTCTACAGTCTTTAGAAATATTTTTGAAAAGTATCTAGTAGATATGATAAACTTTTTTGAACTCTGTTGTTGAATTGTCCCAGAAACTATCATACACCAGATAGAATTTGAACTTTAAGAGAAAATAACTGATTTTGTTTTTGGAAAATAATTATGGCAGCAGTGGGATTTTAACCCACGCCTCCAAAGAGACTGGAGCCTAAATCCAGCGCCTTAGACCGCTCGGCCATGCTACCACAATTTAAGGTAGCTCATAGTTTCTCACAGTCTGGAATCTAGAACTAGAATTACAGAAAATGTTGTTGTTGTAGTAAAGAAATACGTAAAAATCTGTTTTATGTTAAGCATTTTAGATGCTCTTAACATAAGTGAGAATTTTTTTTTAAAGAATATTGGTTGCCATGCAATCTAGATGAGAAATGGTAAATTTTTAATTAATTTGCATTTTAGTCGAGTTTACCACTTTGAAACCAATCACTGACATTTTCTTTGAAAAATTTATATGGCAGCTTTGGGAAGTTAGCAAAGAAAGAAATTAGCTGTTATAACAATGTGATGATGAACACTTATTTTTTAATTGAATTGCATTATTGTGGAAAGAACAATGAAAACATCAACCTCTAACAATATATATCAATAATAAATATGGCAGCAGTGGGATTTGAACCCACGCCTCCAGCGCCTTAGACCGCTCGGCCATGCTACCTCATGGGTGCAGTGTTCATGTGGCTCAAAGATCTATCAAATGATTATTTAAATGTGTTTTGTTCACTTTATATGAAGTAAAAAAACATATTGAGATTTATTAGAGCATTCACATATGGTTAGGGTTAGGTAAGTGATACTGGTGCTTGTGTTTCTGGTGGTCATTGCAATATTAGGGACATCTCAATGCTCACAATTCTGACACTTGCTAGGTTAGCCTTCTAACTTTCAACATCGAGCCCATAACTCTAACACTGAACATACCTGCAGCCTATCCTTAATTCTTTTCCTTCCAATGCCTAACTCCAAAACCTCTTAGTATCTTACCATGACCCTTCCTATCTGCAGCATAACTTTAAACATACTCCTATAGTTCCAAACTCTTAACCTCCCTTTTTAGTGCCTAACCATTACCCCAGCCCCTGCCATTGAACCATAACATCCCCTACACATAGGACAGAGTTCCAAAATCAGTCGTTTTACCAGTGTTTGGGATTCTGCTATCAGTTTCCTGACTTGCAGCTTCCCGAATGCCAGGATGCCCAATGCATCCAATTGTAATCACTTCAAGTTAATTTTTATGTCTCTACAGTCTTTAGAAATATTTTTGAAAAGTATCTAGTAGATATGATAAACTTTTTTGAACTCTGTTGTTGAATTGTCCCAGCAACTATCATACACCAGATAGAATTTGAACTTTAAGAGAAAATAACTGATTTTGTTTTTGGAAAATAATTATGGCAGCAGTGGGATTTGAACCCACGCCTCCGAAGAGACTGAAGCCTAAATCCAGCGCCTTAGACCGCTCGGCCATGCTACCACACTTAAAGGTAACTCATAGTTTCTCACAGTCTGGAATCTAGAACTAGAAATTACAGAAAATGTTGTTGTTGTAGTAAAGAAATACGTAAAAATCTGTTTTATGTTAAGCATTTTAGATGCTCTTAACATAAGTGAGAATTTTTTTTTAAAGAATATTGGTTGCCATGCAATCTAGATGAGAAATGGTTAATTTTTAATTAATTTGCATTTTAGTCGAGTTTACCACTTTGAAACCAATCACTGACATTTTCTTTGAAAAATTTATATGGCAGCTTTGGGAAGTTAGCAAAGAAAGAAATTAGCTGTTATAACAATGTGATGATGAACACTTATTTTTTAATTGAATTGCATTATTGTGGAAAGAACAATGAAAACATCAACCTCTAACAATATATATCAATAATAAATATGGCAGCAGTGGGATTTGAACCCACGCCTCCAAAGAGACTGGAGCCTTAATCCAGAGCCTTAGACCGCTCGGCCATGCTACCTCATGGGTGCAGTGTTCATGTGGCTTAAAGATCTATCAAATGATTATTTAAATGTGTTTTGTTCACTTTATATGAAGTAAAAAAACATATTGAGATTTATTAGAGCATTCACATATGGTTAGGGTTAGGTACGTGATACTGGTGCTTGGGTTTCTGGTGGTCATTGCAATATTAGGGACATCTCAATGCTCACAATTCTGACACTTGCTAGGTTAGCCTTCTAACTTTCAACATCGAGCCCCTAACTCTAACACTGAACATACCTGCAGCCTATCCTTAATTCTTTTCCTTCCAATGCCTAACTCCAAAATCTCTTAGTATCTTACCATGACCCTTCCTATCTGCAGCATAACCTTAAACATACTCCTATAGTTTCAAACTCTTAACCTCCCTTCTTAGTGCCTAACCATTACCCCACCCCCTGCCATTGAACCATAACATCCCCTACACATAGGACAGAGTTCCAAAATCAGTCGTTTTACCAGTGTTTGGGATTCTGCTATCAGTTTCCTGACTTGCAGCTTCCCGAATGCCAGGATGCCCAATGCATCCAATTGTAATCACTTCAAGTTAATTTTTATGTCTCTACAGTCTTTAGAAATATTTTTGAAAAGTATCTAGTAGATATGATAAACTTTTTTGAACTCTGTTGTTGAATTGTCCCAGCAACTATCATACACCAGATAGAATTTGAACTTTAAGAGAAAATAACTGATTTTGTTTTTGGAAAATAATTATGGCAGCAGTGGGATTTGAACCCACGCCTCCGAAGAGAGTGGAGCCTAAATCCAGCGCCTTAGACCGCTCGGCCATGCTACCACACTTAAAGGTAACTCATAGTTTCTCACAGTCTGGAATCTAGAACTAGAATTACAGAAAATGTTGTTGTTGTAGTAAAGAAATACGTAAAAATATGTTTTATGTTAAGCATTTTAGATGCTCTTAACATAAGTGAGAATTTTTTTTTAAAGAATATTGGTTGCCATGCAATCTAGATGAGAAATGGTTAATTTTTAATTAATTTGCATTTTAGTCGAGTTTACCACTTTGAAACCAATCACTGACATTTTCTTTGAAAAATTTATATGGCAGCTTTGGGAAGTTAGCAAAGAAAGAAATTAGCTGTTATAACAATGTGATGATGAACACTTTTTTTCTAATTGAATTGCATTATTGTGGAAATAACAATGAAAACATCAATCTCTAACAATATATATCAATAATAAATATGGCAGCAGTGGGATTTGAACCCACGCCTCCGAAGAGACTGGAGCCTTAATCCAGCGCCTTAGACCGCTCGGCCATGCTACCTCGTTGGTGCAGTGTTCATGTGGCTCAAAGATCTATCAAATGATTATTGAAATGTGTTTTGTTCACTTTATATGAAGTAAAAAAACATATTGAGATTTATTAGAGCATTCACATATGGTTAGGGTTAGGTACGTGATACTGGTGCTTGGGTTTCTGGTGGTCATTGCAATATTAGGGACATCTTAATGCTCACAATTCTGACACTTGCTAGGTTAGCCTTCTAACTTTCAACATCGAGCCCCTAACTCTAACACTGAACATACCTGCAGCCTATCCTTAATTCTTTTCCTTCCAATGCCTAACTCCAAAACCTCTTAGTATCTTACCATGACCCTTCCTATCTGCAGCATAACCTTAAACATACTCCTATAGTTCCAAACTCTTAACCTCCCTTCTTAGTGCCTAACCATTACCCCACCCCCTGCCATTGAACCATAACATCCCCTACACATAGGACAGAGTTCCAAAATCAGTCGTTTTACCAGTGCTTGGGATTCTGCTATCAGTTTCCTGACTTGCAGCTTACCGAATGCCAGGATGCCCAATGCATCCAATTGTAATCACTTCAAGTTAATTTTTATGTCTGTACAGTCTTTAGAAATATTTTTGAAAAGTATCTAGTAGATATGATAAACTTTTTTGAACTCTGTTGTTGAATTGTCCCAGCAACTATCATACACCAGATAGAATTTGAACTTTAAGAGAAAATAACTGATTTTGTTTTTGGAAAATAATTATGGCAGCAGTGGGATTTGAACCCACGCCTCCGAAGAGAGTGGAGCCTAAATCCAGCGCCTTAGACCGCTCGGCCATGCTACCACACTTAAAGGTAACTCATAGTTTCTCACAGTCTGGAATCTAGAACTAGAATTACAGAAAATGTTGTTGTTGTAGTAAAGAAATACGTAAAAATATGTTTTATGTTAAGCATTTTAGATGCTCTTAACATAAGTGAGAATTTTTTTTTAAAGAATATTGGTTGCCATGCAATCTAGATGAGAAATGGTTAATTTTTAATTAATTTGCATTTTAGTCGAGTTTACCACTTTGAAACCAATCACTGACATTTTCTTTGAAAAATTTATATGGCAGCTTTGGGAAGTTAGCAAAGAAAGAAATTAGCTGTTATAACAATGTGATGATGAACACTTTTTTTCTAATTGAATTGCATTATTGTGGAAATAACAATGAAAACATCAATCTCTAACAATATATATCAATAATAAATATGGCAGCAGTGGGATTTGAACCCACGCCTCCGAAGAGACTGGAGCCTTAATCCAGCGCCTTAGACCGCTCGGCCATGCTACCTCATTGGTGCAGTGTTCATGTGGCTCAAAGATCTATCAAATGATTATTGAAATGTGTTTTGTTCACTTTATATGAAGTAAAAAAACATATTGAGATTTATTAGAGCATTCACATATGGTTAGGGTTAGGTACGTGATACTGGTGCTTGGGTTTCTGGTGGTCATTGCAATATTAGGGACATCTTAATGCTCACAATTCTGACACTTGCTAGGTTAGCCTTCTAACTTTCAACATCGAGCCCCTAACTCTAACACTGAACATACCTGCAGCCTATCCTTAATTCTTTTCCTTCCAATGCCTAACTCCAAAACCTCTTAGTATCTTACCATGACCCTTCCTATCTGCAGCATAACCTTAAACATACTCCTATAGTTCCAAACTCTTAACCTCCCTTCTTAGTGCCTAACCATTACCCCACCCCCTGCCATTGAACCATAACATCCCCTACACATAGGACAGAGTTCCAAAATCAGTCGTTTTACCAGTGCTTGGGATTCTGCTATCAGTTTCCTGACTTGCAGCTTACCGAATGCCAGGATGCCCAATGCATCCAATTGTAATCACTTCAAGTTAATTTTTATGTCTGTACAGTCTTTAGAAATATTTTTGAAAAGTATCTAGTAGATATGATAAACTTTTTTGAACTCTGTTGTTGAATTGTCCCAGCAACTATCATACACCAGATAGAATTTGAACTTTAAGAGAAAATAACTGATTTTGTTTTTGGAAAATAATTATGGCAGCAGTGGGATTTGAACCCACGCCTCCGAAGAGAGTGGAGCCTAAATCCAGCGCCTTAGACCGCTCGGCCATGCTACCACACTTAAAGGTAACTCATAGTTTCTCACAGTCTGGAATCTAGAACTAGAATTACAGAAAATGTTGTTGTTGTAGTAAAGAAATACGTAAAAATATGTTTTATGTTAAGCATTTTAGATGCTCTTAACATAAGTGAGAATTTTTTTTTAAAGAATATTGGTTGCCATGCAATCTAGATGAGAAATGGTTAATTTTTAATTAATTTGCATTTTAGTCGAGTTTACCACTTTGAAACCAATCACTGACATTTTCTTTGAAAAATTTATATGGCAGCTTTGGGAAGTTAGCAAAGAAAGAAATTAGCTGTTATAACAATGTGATGGTGAACACTTTTTTTCTAATTGAATTGCATTATTGTGGAAATAACAATGAAAACATCAATCTCTAACAATATATATCAATAATAAATATGGCAGCAGTGGGATTTGAACCCACGCCTCCGAAGAGACTGGAGCCTTAATCCAGCGCCTTAGACCGCTCGGCCATGCTACCTCATTGGTGCAGTGTTCATGTGGCTCAAAGATCTATCAAATGATTATTTAAATGTGTTTTGTTCACTTTATATGAAGTAAAAAAACATATTGAGATTTATTAGAGCATTCACATATGGTTAGGGTTAGGTACGTGATACTGGTGCTTGGGTTTCTGGTGGTCATTGCAATATTAGGGACATCTTAATGCTCACAATTCTGACACTTGCTAGGTTAGCCTTCTAACTTTCAACATCGAGCCCCTAACTCTAACACTGAACATACCTGCAGCCTATCCTTAATTCTTTTCCTTCCAATGCCTAACTCCAAAACCTCTTAGTATCTTACCATGACCCTTCCTATCTGCAGCATAACCTTAAACATACTCCTATAGTTCCAAACTCTTAACCTCCCTTCTTAGTGCCTAACCATTACCCCACCCCCTGCCATTGAACCATAACATCCCCTACACATAGGACAGAGTTCCAAAATCAGTCGTTTTACCAGTGTTTGGGATTCTGCTATCAGTTTCCTGACTTGCAGCTTCCCGAATGCCAGGATGCCCAATGCATCCAATTGTAATCACTTCAAGTTAATTTTTATGTCTCTACAGTCTTTAGAAATATTTTTGAAAAGTATCTAGTAGATATGATAAACTTTTTTGAACTCTGTTGTTGAATTGTCCCAGCAACTATCATACACCAGATAGAATTTGAACTTTAAGAGAAAATAACTGATTTTGTTTTTGGAAAATAATTATGGCAGCAGTGGGATTTGAACCCACGCCTCCGAAGAGAGTGGAGCCTAAATCCAGCGCCTTAGACCGCTCGGCCATGCTACCACACTTAAAGGTAACTCATAGTTTCCCACAGTCTGGAATCTAGAACTAGAATTACAGAAAATGTTGTTGTTGTAGTAAAGAAATACGTAAAAATATGTTTTATGTTAAGCATTTTAGATGCTCTTAACATAAGTGAGAATTTTTTTTTAAAGAATATTGGTTGCCATGCAATCTAGATGAGAAATGGTTAATTTTTAATTAATTTGCATTTTAGTCGAGTTTACCACTTTGAAACCAATCACTGACATTTTCTTTGAAAAATTTATATGGCAGCTTTGGGAAGTTAGCAAAGAAAGAAATTAGCTGTTATAACAATGTGATGATGAACACCTTTTTTCTAATTGAATTGCATTATTGTGGAAATAACAATGAAAACATCAATCTCTAACAATATATATCAATAATAAATATGGCAGCAGTGGGATTTGAACCCACGCCTCCGAAGAGACTGGAGCCTTAATCCAGCGCCTTAGACCGCTCGGCCATGCTACCTCATTGGTGCAGTGTTCATGTGGCTCAAAGATCTATCAAATGATTATTTAAATGTGTTTTGTTCACTTTATATGAAGTAAAAAAACATATTGAGATTTATTAGAGCATTCACATATGGTTAGGGTTAGGTACGTGATACTGGTGCTTGGGTTTCTGGTGGTCATTGCAATATTAGGGACATCTTAATGCTCACAATTCTGACACTTGCTAGGTTAGCCTTCTAACTTTCAACATCGAGCCCCTAACTCTAACACTGAACATACCTGCAGCCTATCCTTAATTCTTTTCCTTCCAATGCCTAACTCCAAAACCTCTTAGTATCTTACCATGACCCTTCCTATCTGCAGCATAACCTTAAACATACTCCTATAGTTCCAAACTCTTAACCTCCCTTCTTAGTGCCTAACCATTACCCCACCCCCTGCCATTGAACCATAACATCCCCTACACATAGGACAGAGTTCCAAAATCAGTCGTTTTACCAGTGCTTGGGATTCTGCTATCAGTTTCCTGACTTGCAGCTTACCGAATGCCAGGATGCCCAATGCATCCAATTGTAATCACTTCAAGTTAATTTTTATGTCTGTACAGTCTTTAGAAATATTTTTGAAAAGTATCTAGTAGATATGATAAACTTTTTTGAACTCTGTTGTTGAATTGTCCCAGCAACTATCATACACCAGATAGAATTTGAACTTTAAGAGAAAATAACTGATTTTGTTTTTGGAAAATAATTATGGCAGCAGTGGGATTTGAACCCACGCCTCCGAAGAGACTGGAGCCTAAATCCAGCGCCTTAGACCGCTCGGCCATGCTACCACACTTAAAGGTAACTCATAGTTTCTCACAGTCTGGAATCTAGAACTAGAAATTACAGAAAATGTTGTTGTTGTAGTAAAGAAATACGTAAAAATCTGTTTTATGTTAAGCATTTTAGATGCTCTTAACATAAGTGAGAATTTTTTTTTAAAGAATATTGGTTGCCATGCAATCTAGATGAGAAATGGTTAATTTTTAATTAATTTGCATTTTAGTCGAGTTTACCACTTTGAAACCAATCACTGACATTTTCTTTGAAAAATTTATATGGCAGCTTTGGGAAGTTAGCAAAGAAAGAAATTAGCTGTTATAACAATGTGATGATGAACACTTTTTTTTCTAATTGAATTGCATTATTGTGGAAATAACAATGAAAACATCAACCTCTAACAATATATATCAATAATAAATATGGCAGCAGTGGGATTTGAACCCACGCCTCCGAAGAGACTGGAGCCTTAATCCAGCGCCTTAGACCGCTCGGCCATGCTACCTCATGGGTGCAGTGTTCATGTGGCTCAAATATCTATCAAATGATTATTTAAATGTGTTTTGTTCACTTTATATGAAGTAAAAAAACATATTGAGATTTATTAGAGCATTCACATATGGTTAGGGTTAGGAACGTGATACTGGTGCTTGGGTTTCTGGTGGTCATTGCAATATTAGGGACATCTTAATGCTCACAATTCTTACACTTTCTAGGTTAGCCTTCTAACTTTCAACATCGAGCCCCTAACTCTAACACTGAACATACCTGCAGCCTATCCTTAATTCTTTTCCTTCCAATGCCTAACTCCAAAACCTCTTAGT
Source organism: Crinia signifera (assembly GCF_055691185.1). Lineage (NCBI taxonomy): Eukaryota > Metazoa > Chordata > Amphibia > Anura > Myobatrachidae > Crinia > Crinia signifera. The sequence goes on along the minus strand of NW_028142023.1, from coordinate 159,877 downwards.
ATCTTACCATGACCCTTCCTATCTGCAGCATAACCTTAAACATACTCCTATAGTTCCAAACTCTTAACCTCCCTTCTTAGTGCCTAAGCATTACCCCACCCCCTGCCATTGAACCATAACATCCCCTACACATAGGACAGAGTTCCAAAATCAGTCGTTTTACCAGTGTTTGGGATTCTGCTATCAGTTTCCTGACTTGCAGCTTACCGAATGCCAGGATGCCCAATGCATCCAATTGTAATCACTTCAAGTTAATTTTTATGTCTCTACAGTCTTTAGAAATATTTTTGAAAAGTATCTAGTAGATATGATAAACTTTTTTGAACTCTGTTGTTGAATTGTCCCAGCAACTATCATACACCAGATAGAATTTGAACTTTAAGAGAAAATAACTGATTTTGTTTTTGGAAAATAATTATGGCAGCAGTGGGATTTGAACCCACGCCTCCAAAGAGACTGGAGCCTAAATCCAGCGCCTTAGACCGCTCGGCCATGCTACCACACTTAAAGGTAGCTCATAGTTTCTCACAGTCTGGAATCTAGAACTAGAATTACAGAAAATGTTGTTGTTGTAGTAAAGAAATACGTAAAAATCTGTTTTATGTTAAGCATTTTAGATGCTCTTAACATAAGTGAGAATTTTTTTTTAAAGAATATTGGTTGCCATGCAATCTAGATGAGAAATGGTTAATTTTTAATTAATTTGCATTTTAGTCGAGTTTACCACTTTGAAACCAATCACTGACATTTTCTTTGAAAAATTTATATGGCAGCTTTGGGAAGTTAGCAAAGAAAGAAATTAGCTGTTATAACAATGTGATGATGAACACTTATTTTTTAATTGAATTGCATTATTGTGGAAAGAACAATGAAAACATCAACCTCTAACAATATATATCAATAATAAATATGGCAGCAGTGGGATTTGAACCCACGCCTCCAGCGCCTTAGACCGCTCGGCCATGCTACCTCATGGGTGCAGTGTTCATGTGGCTCAAAGATCTATCAAATGATTATTTAAATGTGTTTTGTTCACTTTATATGAAGTAAAAAAACATATTGAGATTTATTAGAGCATTCACATATGGTTAGGGTTAGGTACGTGATACTGGTGCTTGGGTTTCTGGTGGTCATTGCAATATTAGGGACATCTCAATGCTCACAATTCTGACACTTGCTAGGTTAGCCTTCTAACTTTCAACATCGAGCCCATAACTCTAACACTGAACATACCTGCAGCCTATCCTTAATTCTTTTCCTTCCAATGCCTAACTCCAAAACCTCTTAGTATCTTACCATTACCCTTCCTATCTGCAGCATAACCTTAAACATACTCCTATAGTTCCAAACTCTTAACCTCCCTTCTTAGTGCCTAACCATTACCCCAGCCCCTGCCATTGAACCATAACATCCCCTACACATAGGACAGAGTTCCAAAATCAGTCGTTTTACCAGTGTTTGGGATTCTGCTATCAGTTTCCTGACTTGCAGCTTCCCGAATGCCAGGATGCCCAATGCATCCAATTGTAATCACTTCAAGTTAATTTTTATGTCTCTACAGTCTTTAGAAATATTTTTGAAAAGTATCTAGTAGATATGATAAACTTTTTTGAACTCTGTTGTTGAATTGTCCCAGCAACTATCATACACCAGATAGAATTTGAACTTTAAGAGAAAATAACTGATTTTGTTTTTGGAAAATAATTATGGCAGCAGTGGGATTTGAACCCACGCCTCCGAAGAGACTGGAGCCTAAATCCAGCGCCTTAGACCGCTCGGCCATGCTACCACACTTAAAGGTAACTCATAGTTTCTCACAGTCTGGAATCTAGAACTAGAAATTACAGAAAATGTTGTTGTTGTAGTAAAGAAATATGTAAAAATCTGTTTTATGTTAAGCATTTTAGATGCTCTTAACATAAGTGAGAATTTTTTTTTAAAGAATATTGGTTGCCATGCAATCTAGATGAGAAATGGTTAATTTTTAATTAATTTGCATTTTAGTCGAGTTTACCACTTTGAAACCAATCACTGACATTTTCTTTGAAAAATTTATATGGCAGCTTTGGGAAGTTAGCAAAGAAAGAAATTAGCTGTTATAACAATGTGATGATGAACACTTTTTTTCTAATTGAATTGCATTATTGTGGAAATAACAATGAAAACATTAACCTCTAACAATATATATCAATAATAAATATGGCAGCAGTGGGATTTGAACCCACGCCTCCGAAGAGACTGGAGCCTTAATCCAGCGCCTTAGACCGCTCGGCCATGCTACCTCATTGGTGCAGTGTTCATGTGGCTCAAAGATCTATCAAATGATTATTTAAATGTGTTTTGTTCACTTTATATGAAGTAAAAAAACATATTGAGATTTATTAGAGCATTCACATATGGTTAGGGTTAGGTACGTGATACTGGTGCTTGGGTTTCTGGTGGTCATTGCAATATTAGGGACATCTTAATGCTCACAATTCTGACACTTGCTAGGTTAGCCTTCTAACTTTCAACATTGAGCCCCTAACTCTAACACTGAACATACCTGCAGCCTATCCTTAATTCTTTTCCTTCCAATGCCTAACTCCAAAACCTCTTAGTATCTTACCATGACCCTTCCTATCTGCAGCATAACCTTAAACATACTCCTATAGTTCCAAACTCTTAACCTCCCTTCTTAGTGCCTAACCATTACCCCACCCCCTGCCATTGAACCATAACATCCCCTACACATAGGACAGAGTTCCAAAATCAGTCGTTTTACCAGTGCTTGGGATTCTGCTATCAGTTTCCTGACTTGCAGCTTACCGAATGCCAGGATGCCCAATGCATCCAATTGTAATCACTTCAAGTTAATTTTTATGTCTGTACAGTCTTTAGAAATATTTTTGAAAAGTATCTAGTAGATATGATAAACTTTTTTGAACTCTGTTGTTGAATTGTCCCAGCAACTATCATACACCAGATAGAATTTGAACTTTAAGAGAAAATAACTGATTTTGTTTTTGGAAAATAATTATGGCAGCAGTGGGATTTGAACCCACGCCTCCGAAGAGACTGGAGCCTAAATCCAGCGCCTTAGACCGCTCGGCCATGCTACCACACTTAAAGGTAACTCATAGTTTCTCACAGTCTGGAATCTAGAACTAGAAATTACAGAAAATGTTGTTGTTGTAGTAAAGAAATACGTAAAAATCTGTTTTATGTTAAGCATTTTAGATGCTCTTAACATAAGTGAGAATTTTTTTTTAAAGAATATTGGTTGCCATGCAATCTAGATGAGAAATGGTTAATTTTTAATTAATTTGCATTTTAGTCGAGTTTACCACTTTGAAACCAATCACTGACATTTTCTTTGAAAAATTTGTATGGCAGCTTTGGGAAGTTAGCAAAGAAAGAAATTAGCTGTTATAACAATGTGATGATGAACACTTATTTTTTAATTGAATTGCATTATTGTGGAAAGAACAATGAAAACATCAACCTCTAACAATATATATCAATAATAAATATGGCAGCAGTGGGATTTGAACCCACGCCTCCAAAGAGACTGGAGCCTTAATCCAGCGCCTTAGACCGCTCGGCCATGCTACCTCATGGGTGCAATGTTCATGTGGCTCAAAGATCTATCAAATGATTATTTAAATGTGTTTTGTTCACTTTATATGAAGTAAAAAAACATATTGAGATTTATTAGAGCATTCACATATGGTTAGGGTTAGGTACGTGATACTGGTGCTTGGGTTTCTGGTGGTCATTGCAATATTAGGGACATCTCAATGCTCACAATTCTGACACTTGCTAGGTTAGCCTTCTAACTTTCAACATCGAGCCCCTAACTCTAACACTGAACATACCTGCAGCCTATCCTTAATTCTTTTCCTTCCAATGCCTAACTCCAAAATCTCTTAGTATCTTACCATGACCCTTCCTATCTGCAGCATAACCTTAAACATACTCCTATAGTTCCAAACTCTTAACCTCCCTTCTTAGTGCCTAACCATTACCCCACCCCCTGCCATTGAACCATAACATCCCCTACACATAGGACAGAATTCCAAAATCAGTCGTTTTACCAGTGTTTGGGATTCTGCTATCAGTTTCCTGACTTGCAGCTTCCCGAATGCCAGGATGCCCAATGCATCCAATTGTAATCACTTCAAGTTAATTTTTATGTCTCTACAGTCTTTAGAAATATTTTTGAAAAGTATCTAGTAGATATGATAAACTTTTTTGAACTCTGTTGTTGAATTGTCCCAGAAACTATCATACACCAGATAGAATTTGAACTTTAAGAGAAAATAACTGATTTTGTGTTTGGAAAATAATTATGGCAGCAGTGGGATTTGAACCCACGCCTCCAAAGAGACTGGAGCCTAAATCCAGCGCCTTAGACCGCTCGGCCATGCTACCACACTTAAAGGTAGCTAACTCCAAAATCTCTTAGTATCTTACCATGACCCTTCCTATCTGCAGCATAACCTTAAACATACTCCTATAGTTCCAAACTCTTAACCTCCCTTCTTAGTGCCTAACCATTACCCCACCCCCTGCCATTGAACCATAACATCCCCTACACATAGGACAGAGTTCCAAAATCAGTCGTTTTACCAGTGTTTGGGATTCTGCTATCAGTTTCCTGACTTGCAGCTTCCCGAATGCCAGGATGCCCAATGCATCCAATTGTAATCACTTCAAGTTAATTTTTATGTCTCTACAGTCTTTAGAAATATTTTTGAAAAGTATCTAGTAGATATGATAAACTTTTTTGAACTCTGTTGTTGAATTGTCCCAGCAACTATCATACACCAGATAGAATTTGAACTTTAAGAGAAAATAACTGATTTTGTTTTTGGAAAATAATTATGGCAGCAGTG